>NC_045801.1:52770724-53074890 GCF_009873245.2 Balaenoptera musculus | reverse complement strand
AAATTTTATACATTTATATATTGCAAAATGATTACATGACCTCACATAATTATCATTTCTTTTTTGTGGTGAGAACATTTAAGATTGACTGTCTTAGCAACTTGAAAGTATATAATACAGTATTGTTAACTATATTCATCACACTATCCATTAGATCTCAAGAACTTATTCATCTCGTAAGTGAAAGTTTGTACCCTTTGACCAACATGGCCCCATTTCCCTCAGTCACTGGCAACAACAACCAGTCTACTCTCTGTTTCTATGAGTTTTGCTTTTTAAGAGCCTATATATAAGTTATATCATACAGTATTTGTCTTTCTCTGTCTGACTTATTTCATGTAGCATAACGTCCTTGAGATCCATCCCTGCCATTACAAATTGAGGAGTCCCTTATTTTTCATGGATGAATAATATTCCACTGTGTGTGTGTGTGTGTGTGTGTGTGTGTGTGTGTGTGTATGCCACATTTCCTTTATCCGTTTAACCATTGGTGGACACTGAGGTTGTTTTCCATATCTTGACTATTGTGTCTGATGCTGCAATAAACATGGAATAGCAAATATCTCTTCAAGGTAGTGATTTCATTTCTTCTGGATATATAACCAGAAGTGGGATTGCTGGATCGTATGTTACTTCTATTTTTTAATATTCAGGGGAACCTCCATGCTTTTTCCATAATGGTTGTACCAGCTTACATTCCCACCAACAGTACACAAAGGTTCCTTTCTCCACATTCTCACCAACACTTGCTGTCTCTTGTCTTTTTGATAATAAGCATTCTGACAGGTGTGAGGTGATATCTCATTGTGGTTTTCATTTGCATTTCTCTGATGATTAAATGATGAGCATCTTTTCATGTACTTGTTGGCCTTTTCTATGTCTTCTTTGGAAAAAAAATGTCTATTTAGTTCCTCTGCCTAGTATTAATTGGGTTGATTGTGTTTTTGCTATTGAGTTATGTGAGTTCTTTATATATTTTGGATATAAATTCCTTATCAGGTATATGATTTGCAGATATCTTCTCCCATTCTGTAGGTTGCTTTTTCATTTTGTTGATTTTTTTGTTGTTGTGCAGAAGCGTTTTAGTTTGACGCAGTCCCACTTATGAAATTTTGCTTTGGTTGTTTTGTTCTTGTGCTTTTGATGTCATAACCAAAAAAATCATTCCCAAGACCAATGTTAAGGTGTTTTTTCCCTATGTTTTCTTCTAAGAGTTTTATAGTTTCAAGTCTAATGTTTAAGACTTTAATACATTTTGAGTTAATTTTGTGAGTGGTGTAAGAAAGGGGTCCAAATTTATTCTTCTGCATATGATTATCCAGTGTTCTGAACACCATTTATTAAAGGGATTTCCAAATTTTCCCACATGTTTGGGAAATATTAAGCCATTATTTCTCTAAATAAACTTTCTGCCTACATCTACTACTGTTCTCCTTCTGGAAACTCCAATAATTTGCAAACTGGTTCTTTAGAAGGCATACCATAGATCACATAAGCTTTCTTTAAACTTTTTCATTCTTTTCTTTTTTCTCCTCTCTATAATTTAAAAGGGCCATGTCTTCTAATTCACAGATTTTTTTCTTCTGATTGACCTTTTCATATGTTGATGCTCTCTATTTCTTTTTTTATTTCATTCATTGTATTCTTCAGCTCCACAATTTCTGTTTGATTCCTTTTTATAGTTCCTATCTCTTTGTTAATATTCTCATTTTGTTCACGTATTGTTTTTCTAATTTCATTAAATTGCCTTTTAGTGTTGTCTTGTAGCTCAATGTGTTTCCTTAAAACAAATATTTTGAATTCTTTATGAAGTGCATCATAAGTCTCCATGTCTTTTTTCTTTAACAAATTTACTGGAGTATAATTGCTAAACAATGTTGTGTTAGTTTCTGCTGTATAACAAAGTGAATCAGCTATATGTATACGTACCTCCCCATATGCACTCCCACTTAAGCCTCCCTCCAACCCTCCATATCCCACCCCTCTAGGTAGTCACAAAGCACTGAGCTGACCTCCCTGTGCTATGCAGCTGCTTCCCAATGGCTAGCTATTTTACATTTGGTAGTGTATATATGTCATATGATACTCTCTCACTTCGTCCCCTCTTACACTTCCCCCTCCCTGTGTCCTCAAGTCCATCCTCTACATCTGTGTCTTTATTCCTGTCCTGCCTCTAGCTTCTTCAGAACCTTTCTTTTTTTTTTTTAAATTCCATGTATATGTGTTAGCATACAGTATTTGTTTTTCTCTTTCTGACTTACTTAACTCTGTATGACAGACTCTAGGTCCATCCACCTCACTACAAATAACTCAGTTTCATTCCTTTTTAAGGCTGAGTAATATTCCATTGTAAATATCTGCCACATCTTCTTTATCCATTCATTTGTCGATGGACACTTAGGTTGCTTCCATGTCCTGGCTATTATAAATAGTGCTGCAATGAATATTATAGTACACATTTCTTTTTAAATTATGGTTTTCTCAGGGTATAGACCCAGTAGTGGTATTGCTGGGTCATATGGTAGGTTTTTTTCAGTTTTTTAAGGAACCTCCATACGGTTCTCCATAGTGGCTGTATTAATTCACATTCTTACCAACAGTGCAAGAGGGTTCCCTTTTCTCCACACCCTCTCCAGCATTTATTGTTTGTAGATTTTTTTGATGATGGCCATTCTGACCAGTGTGAGGAGATACCTCATTATGGTTTTGATTTGCACTTCTCTAATGATTAGAGATGTTGAGTGTTTGTTGGTAATCTGTATACTTTCTTTGGAGAAATGTCTATTGAGGTCTTCTGGCCATTCTTGGATTGAGTTGTTTTTTTTTTTTTGATATTGAGCTGCATGAGCTGTTTATATATTTTGGAGATTAATCCTTTGTCTGTTGTTTCATTTGCAAATATTTTATCTCATTCTGAGGGTTGTCTTTTTGTCTTGTTTATGGTTTCTTTTGCTGTGCAAAAGCTTTTAAGTTTAAGTCCCATTTGTTTATTTTTGCTTTTATTTCTGTTACTCTAGTGATGGTTCATAAAAGATCTTGCTGTGGTTTATGTCAGAGTGTTCTTCCTATGTTTTCCTCTAAGAGTTTTATAGTGTCTGGCCTTATATTTAGGTCTTTAATCCATTTTGAGTTTATCTTTTTTGTGTGGTGTTAGGGAGTGTTCTAATTTCATTCTTTTACATGTAGCTGTCCAATTTTCCCAGTACTACTTATTGGAGAGGCTCTCTTTGTCCGTTGTATATTTTTACCTCCTTTATCAAAGATAAGGTGACCATATGTGCATGGGTTTATCTCTGGGGTTTCTATCCTGTTCCATTGATCTATATTTCTGTTTTTGTGCCAGCACCATACTGTCTTGATTATTGCAGCTTTCTAGTATAGTCTGAAGTACAGGAGCCTGATTCCTCCAGCTCCGTTTTTCCTTCTCAAGATTGCTTTGGCTATTCAGGGTCTTTTGTGTTTCCATACAAATTGTGAAATGTTTTGTTCTAGTTCTGTAAAAAATGCCATTGGTAGTTTGATAGGGATTTCATTGAATCTGTACATTGCTTTGGTAGTATATTCATTTTCACAATGTTGATTCTTCCAATCCAAGAACATGGTATATCTCTCCATCTGTTTGTATCATCTTTAATTTCTTTCATCAGTGTCTTATTGTTTTCTGTGTACAAGTATTTTACCACCTTAGGTAGGTTTATTTCTGGGTATTTTATTCTTTGTGTTGCAGTGGTACATGGGAGTGTTTCCATAATTTCTCTTTCAGATCTTCGTTTTAGTGTATAGGAATGCAAGAGATGTCTGTGCATTAATTTTGTATCCTGCTACTTTACCAAATTCATTGATTAGCTCTAGTCATTTTCTGGTAGCATCTTTAGGATTCTCTATGTATAGTAGCATGTCATGTGCAAAGAGTGACAGTTTTATTCTTCTTTTCCAATTTAGATTCCTTTTATTTCTTTTTCTTCTCTGATTGCCATAGCTAAAACTTCCAAAACTAGGTTGAATAATAGTGGTGAGAGTGGGCAACCTTGTCTTGTCCCTGATATTAGAGGAAATGGTTTCAGTTTTCACCACTGAGAACGATGTTAGCTGTGGGTTTGTCATATATGGCCTTTATTATGTTGAAGTAGGTTCCCTCTATGCCCACTTTCTGGAGAGTTTATCATAGATGTGTGTTGAATTTTGTGAAAAGCTTTTTCTGCATCTATTGAGATGTTCATATGGTTTTTAGCCTTTGATTTGTTAATATAGTGTATCACATTGATTGATTCACATACGTAGAAGAATCCTTGCATCCCTGAAATAAATCCCACTTGATCATGGTGTATGATCCTTTTAATGTACTGTTGGATTCTATTTGCTAGTATTTTGTTGAGGATTTTTGCATCTATGTTCATCAGTGATATTGGCTTTTAGTTTTCTTTTTTTGTGACATGTTTGTATGGTTTTGGTATCAGGGTGATGGTGGCCTCTTAGAATGAGTTTGAGAGTGTTCCTCCCTCTGCTATATTTTGGAAGTTTGAGAAGGATAGGTGTTAGCTCTTCTCTAAATGTTTGATAGAATTCACCTCTGAAGCCATCTCGTCCAGGGCTTTTGTTTGTTGGAAGATTTTTAATCACAGTCTCAATTTCAGTGCTTGTGTTAGGTCTGTTTATAGTTTCTGTTTCTTCCTGGTTCAGTCTCAGAAGGTTGTGCTTTTCTAAGAACTTGTCCATTTCTTCCAGGTTGTCCATTTCATTGGCATATAGTTGCTTGTAGTAATCTCTCATGATCCTTTGTATTTCTGCAATGTCAGTTGTTACTTCTCCTTTTTCATTTCTAATTCTGTTGATTTGATTCTTCTCCCTTTTTTTCTTGATGAGTCTGGCAAGTGGTTTATCAATTTTGTTTATTTTCTCAAAAACCCAGCTTTTAGTTTTATTGATCTTTGCTATTGTTTCCTTCATTTCTTTTTCATTTATTTCTGATCTGATCATTATGATTTCTATCCTTCTGCTAACTTTGGGTTTTTTTTTTTGTTATTCTTTCTCTAATTGCTTTAGGTGTAAGTTTAGAGTGTTTATTTGAGATGTTTCTTGTTTCCTGAGGTAGGACTGTACTGCTATAAACTTCCCTCTTATAACTGCTTTTACTGCATCCCATAGGTTTTGGGTAGTCGTGTTTTCATTGTCATTTGTTTCTAGGTATTTTTTGATTTCCCCTTTGATTTCTTCAGTGATCTCTTGGGTATTTAGTAAAGTATTGTTTAGCCTCCATGTGTTTGTATTTTTTACAGTTTTTTTTTTCCTGTAATTGATAACTAGTCTGATAGCTTTGTGGTTGGAAAAGATACGATTTCAATTTTCTTGATATGATTTCAATTTTCTTAAATTTACCAAGGCTTGATTTGTGACCCAAGATATGATCTCTCCTGGAGAATGTTCCATGAGTGCTTGAGAAGAAAGTATATTCTGTTGTTTATGGATGGAATGTCCTATAAATATCAGTTAAGTCCATCTTGTTTAATGTATCATTTAAAGCTTGTGTTTCCTTATTTATTTTCATTTTGGATGATCTGTCCATTGGTGAAAGTGGGGTGTTAAAGTCCCCTACTATGATTGTGTTACTGTTGATTTCCCCTTTTATGGTTGTTAGCATTTGCCTTAGGTATTGAGGTGCTCCTATGTTGGGTGCATAAACATTTAGAATTGTTATATCTTCTTGTATTGATCCCTTGATCATTATGTAGTGTCCGTCTTTGTCTCTTGTAATAGACTTTAAGTCTATTTTGTCTGATATGAGAATTGCTACTGCAGCTTTCTTTTGATCTCATTTGCATGGAATATCTTTTTCCATCCCCTCACTTTCAGTCTTTATGTGTCCCTAGGTCTGAAGTGGGTCTCTTGTAGACAGCATATATATGGGTCTTGTTTTTGTATCCATTCAACCAGTCTGTGTCTTTTTGTTGGAGCATTTAATCCATTTACATTTAAGGTAATTCAATATGTATGCCCCTATTACCATTTTCTTAACTGTTTTGGGTTTGTTTTGTTTTTGTAGGTCTTTTCTTTCTCTTGTGTCCTGCCTAGAGAAGTTCCTTTAGCATTTGTTTTAAAACTGGTTAGGTGGTGCTGAATTTCTTAATCTCTGCTTGTCTTTAAAGGTTTTAGTTTCTCCATCGAATCTGAGTGAGATCCTTGCTGATTAGAGTAATCTTGCTTGTAGGTTTTTCCATTTCATCACTTTAAATATTTCCTGCCACTCCCTCTGGCTTGCAGAGTTTCTGCTGAAAGATCATCTTTTAACCTTATATGTTGTATGTTATTTGTGGCTTTTCCCTTGCTGCTTTTAATATTCTTTTCTTTGTATTTAACTTTTGATAGTTTGATTAATATGTGTCTTGGCATGTTTCTCCTTGGATTTATCCTGTATGGGATTCTCTGTACTTCCTGCACCTCACTGACTATTTCCTTTCCCATGTTAGGGAAGTTTTCAACTATAATCTCTTCAAGTATTTTCTCTGTCCCTTTCTATTTCTCCTCTTCTTCTGGGACACCTGTAATTCGAATGTTGGTGTGTTTAATGTTGTCTCAGAGGTGTCTGTGACCGTCCTCAATTCTCTTCATTCTTTTTTCTTTATTCTGCTCTGTGGTATTTATTTCCACTATTTTCTCTTCCAGGTTACATCTCTGTTCTTCTCCCTTAGTTATTCTGCTATTGATTCCTTCTAGAGAATTTTTAATTTCATTTATTGTGTTGTTCTTCATTGTTTGTTTGCTTTTTAATTCTTCTTGGTCCTTGTTAAACATTTCTTGTATTTTCTCCATTCTATTTCCAAGATTTTGGATCTTCTTTACTATCATTATTCTGAATTCTTTTTCAGGTAGACTACCTATTTCCTCTTCATTTGTTTGGTCTGGTGGGTTTTTACCTTGCTCCTTCATCTGCTGCATATTTATCTGTCTTCTCATTTTGTTTAACTTACTGTGTTTGGGGTCTCCTTTTCACAGGCTGCAGGTTTGTAGTTCCCATTGTTTTTGGTGTCTGCCCGCAGTGGGTGAGGTTGGTTCAGTGGCTTCTGTAGGCTTCCTGGTGGTGGGGACTGGTGCCTGGGTTCCGGTGAGTGAGGCTGGATCTTTTGTTTCTGGTGGGCAGGGCCACATCTGGTGGTGTGTTTTGGGGTGTCTGTGAACTTACTATGATTTTATGCATCCTCTCTGCTAATGGATGGGGTTGTGTTCCTGTCTTGCTAGTTGTTTGGCATAGGGCATTCAGCACTGGAATTGCTGGTCATTGGGTGGAGCTGGGTCTTAGTGTTGAGACGGAGATCTCTGGGAGAGCTATCGCCAATTGATATTACCTGGGGCTGGGAGGTCTCTGGTGGTCCAGTGTCCTGAACTTTGTTCTCCCACCTTGGAGGCTTAGGCCTGACAGCTAGCTGGAGCACCAAGACCCTGTCAGCCATACAGCACTCTTGTTTCCAACAGACCCTGCAAGCAGAGATCCAGGAGACTGACTGATGTGGTAGGAATTCTCATCTTCTGCTGGCTTCTGTCAGGTGTCTCAACATCTCTTACTGCAACAACTTTGTGACAAGCAGTGTCCAGGCATTAAAGTTGCATCCCATTCTCATCCCAGCTGTTTGGTAAGAAGATTTGCCCTCTACCCTTCTAGGTTCTTCCAGGCTGGTCCTTCAATAGACAAAATAGGTAATCGGCAAGAACTTACTGTATGGCACATAGAACTTGACTCAACACACTGTAATAACCAGAAAAGAATATATAAGACTGGTAGAATCTCATGTCCACATCTCCTTGTGGTGGGGTTCCCCCCTTCCACCTCTTTACTTAGATTCTCCCCACATGGGGAAGACAGCACCCTCAACAGCTGCTTTGCATGGCTTGGAATTTGCCCCAGGGATCTCCATGTATTCAGGATGGGTTACTGAAAGATTATAGTGATTTTTTGCTGGTGTCATGTTTTCTCGATTTTTTCTTGTTCTTTGAAATTTTTCGCTGCTGTCTTTGCATATGAGGTCTTTACCACCAGCCTGTTGTAGAAAAATGCCTTCTCATAGCCCTCTGACTAGGGCTTCTGAGGCTTTTTTGACCATCTATGGATACACCTGCTCTAGGCCTCTTGCTCCCTCTTGTGGCAGAATTCTTAAGCTTGTGTGTCTTTTCTCCATCCTTCAATGCACCAGGCTGGGTGATGACAGCCTTCCTTTTGTTTTTCTGAAAGGTGGCACTAAAGCTCAAGTTTGTGTTCTCTCTCTGGTTCACAGATTTGAGCCGGCTTTTTGTGTGTGCTCACTAGCCACCTGCCAAAGCTCTCTCTTGCCACCACTGTGGGAAGTGTGCACCGCGAGCTAGCCACAGGGTTGGGGGTTGTGTGGGTGAGATGCAAGGAGCACTGGGGGTGCCCATGGGACGGCTGTGGGGATCTGCAGTCTAGGTATTCCCAGTGGCACATGGGCGGGCTTCTTGACGGAGTCTGTGACACAGTTAGTTGGCTCCACATCCCTTTAATGCCCTCTGAGAG
Organism: Balaenoptera musculus; assembly: GCF_009873245.2. NCBI lineage: Eukaryota > Metazoa > Chordata > Mammalia > Artiodactyla > Balaenopteridae > Balaenoptera > Balaenoptera musculus. The sequence goes on along the minus strand of NC_045801.1, from coordinate 53,066,369 downwards.
TCCTATCTGCCACTCTCCCAGCCTCTCCCTGCCCCCAGTCATGCAGCTCATGATTTAGTATTCTGGATGAGGTGGGAGAGAAATGAGCCTCTTTGGCAGCATCTCACACAGCTGAGGAAGCTGGGTGCTTGCTCACATGCTCTCACTTTCCACCTTGGGAGAAATCAAACCTGAGATTATCTCTCTTGGCCTTAAGCTGTGCCACCTGAGCAGGGTCAGGGGTAGGGGGTGGTGTGATGTGGATAAAGTCAAGCTGTTCTCCTCACCCTATTCAATGCATCTAAACTCCTTGCTGTGGGTCCAGTGGTGTGCTGGAATTTCTCTGGGAATTGGGGCTTCCACAAAGCCTCTCTTGGCCATGAGTGATTGTCTAAGACATTGAGCCTCCCAGACTGCAGCCAGGAGTGGCTGGAACCTGTTCATAGGCCACTGCAGGGTCCACAGCCAACACTGAGGGTTATAAGGCTAGTGCCTGAGACATGGGTTGGCAAGACTCATCCTGTGTCTGCTGGCATTTGTTGCTGTATCTCACAGCTCCCACATGGGCACTTTTGAATGTGGATGGATGCCAAAATGTCGTTGTTGAGGTGGGGACCAAAACAAGAGATGTTTGACTCAGTCAGGATGCTGATGTCCCTGCCATTTCCATTCTTCTCTTCTAATTTTCTCACTGCATGCACTCGCCCTAAGTGAGCTCATCCACACTTTGCTGTCAAATAGCCATATATTGTTGCCATAAAAGTACCTTAATCGTGACATCATAGTCATTTGACTCCCCAGTCTGCATCCTAGACCTTTCCCCTGAGCTCCAGACCAAAATATACCCAACAATCACTTTAAGTTCAGAACACTCAATACCTGCTTCTCAGCTTTACATACAAATTTTGTTTTCTTATCTACTCAGTCACCCAAGTCAGAAATCTAAGAAGTCCTTTTAGACTGCTCTGCATTCTCCCTTTATTTCTAGTCATACACCAAAATCTGTCCATTTGTGATAACGCATGAATCTGTTTATTCCATCCTTAGAGCCGCTCACTTAGCCTACCCTTTTGCAGCATTTTCTCATCTGAATTACTGCAGCAGGGCCTTGATGGATCTCCCTAATTCAAGCCTGCCCTGATTCCAAGTGATTCCCCTACATTTTCACCAGAGTGATTTTCTATACTAAAAATGCATTGGTTCCGTTTGTCCACTGAGATCCTTCCAGGATTTTCCAGCACTTTTAGGATTTAGTGCAAACTTACAGCATGGCATTTCCTGACCTCTGTGTAGTTTTCTAATCCATTCTCTAGCTGTCCTACCCCTTGTGCTCATGTTCATTTATCCACTAAAGAAACAGATACTGAGCACATGATATGTGTGAGAACCAGGCTAACTGCTGGGGTTACAGACGTTTCCTGACCTTCATTGTGCTTAAAATGGAGTAAGGGAGACAGACAATTTAAAAAGTCATCAAAATGAGATCAACTTGTGATGAGTAAAATAAAATAGATTTCTTTCATCGAGAACAATGATGGGGGAGAGTAGTTTGTATTGTATGATCCGACAAGGTCTCACTGAAAAGATAGTCTTGAAGTTGAGACTTAAAGGATGAGAAGGACTCAACCACATGAAGTGTTGAGGGTAAGGATATCCTAAGCATAAGGATCAGAAATTATAAATGTCTCAAAGAGGTAGAGTCTGGAACGTTCTAGAAATTGTCAGAAGGCCTGTGAGGGAGACTAAGTAGTGGGAGAGATGTTAACATGAAGTACTTGTAATTCTCCCCAAAAAGTGACACACTCTCTATTGCCTCTTCTTTATGTGTGCTTATAATAATAATAATAATAATAATTATTATTATTATTATTACTATTATTATAATTATAACTGGTCTTTTTTTCAAATTCCTTTGGGGAACAGGACTTAGGTACCCCTTCCTAACTTCTCATCCAATACTGTGAATAACTCTGATAGTAATGATCACATTCCAGTGTAATTACATGCTTGTTTCTCCCTTTAGACTAAATTCTTTATAGGCTTATGCTGGGATTTATTCATGTTTAAATCAACAGTATCTAGCAGAGAACATAGTATTGATATGTAATTAGAACCTGATAAATGCTTATCGGATAAATGGATGCATGAGTAAAGAATTGTGCCATTGTACTACTGCTACTGTGTGATAGCTGAGAAAATATGAAAACAATCAGGGAGAAAAGGGGAGGGGAAGAAAGGACTCTGACGTAGGTATGTAATTTCACCAGACTTCACAGTTCAAGGCGAGGAGAGGGCTATCATTCTATTCACTCTAGGGCAAAAGAAAACAACGGTGAGAGAGTTCAAGTAACTCACCCAAATTGGCACCTGAGTAAGTGAAAGAGCTAGGATGAGACCCCTAACTTGGCGGCTGAAAAGTAAGCGCTGCCCTTACTTTGAAAACTAGGCTTAAATAATAAGTAACACTTTCTCTGACATACGTGGACATTTGCACTATAGGCTACAGACATGTCCTTGTGGTTATGATTTGATTAAACCTAATATCTGTATAGCTCACTGTCAGTCACTTCATTCAAGTCTCTGCTATAATATCACTTCTTGAAATATGCTTTCCCAGAGTCGATGTTAAGAAAAATCTCACCATCCTTGTTCTAGACCTTCCTTCTCAGTTTTTTTCTTTCTTTCTTATTTTTTAAATAACACTTGTCCCTACCTGGCATTTTCTATTCATTTGCCTACGTTTTATGAGAGGAGAACCTTTATGGAGCCAATGACTTGAGTGAGAAAGCTAATACATAGTTTTTCCTTCTTCACAAAGTTTTCCCTGAGCAATGAGAAATATAAGACGGATATTTTTTTCCTCTTATAAAATCAGTGCCCTTCACCTAACAGCATGTCTTTAGACTAATCTATTTGAACCTTTAATGATAAATAATGAATTTCCATGCCCTACTCACTCAAAATATTTTATTTTGAGTTGCTTGTAAGCTGTGAAAGTTGGGAAAATATTCTAAATAACATGGGGCTTATTGTCTGTCAGTACAGGATCTCCATTTTGGTTGCCTTTTTGTTGATCTCAACCACTTTTTTCTTAAACCTTTGCTGCCTACATAAAGGGCAGATGTTAACACATGCAATAAGGTGGATCTGAGTGCCCTCCACGCAAATGTGAGATTGATGAGAAATACAATGAAGGCTGTCTGTACTCCGAGTGCCAAAAATATAGTCCTGTTTTCTTGCTTGTGCCTGCAGGGTGTACCATGTTTCTTGCAGGAATTCCTACATACTCCTAATTCAAATTTCTGCAAACGGTTTAGAATAGTTCTACAAATATGTTGAAAATACAGAGATCTGACACACACTCTTTAAGAGGTTATTGTTTCTGAAATTGTAGCACATTGTAATAGGGTTGTTTTTCATCTATTCTTATTCCTTAACCTTAACCTCATCAGTTTGCAATCCATCGATGTGTCACATTCAGGATTTGCTACCAAGAGAAACTTAACTGTCAGGTTTCCTTTTCCCTTTTAGAGGATGAAGCACGCTCTGTAGTTTTTACTTATTATATGTGATAGATGAAGGAAAATAGCGAACGCAACAAATATATAAAGGCAGGAAGGTAGATCTTTGAAAAGCCCTTTGGTGCCACCTTGTGGTAAATATTTGGTATTTTTGAAACTATTTTGGGACATTGGGTTCTCAGTCTACTTGCATACACAGTATCTTCCTAAAATCCAGCTGCCCCATTATCCTTGAAAAGGTGATTTTTTATTAAAAAAGTAAATCAACGAACTGGCTGAAATTGATTTGGAGAACATTTAACTTTTCAGCCAAAGTGCTTTCTTTCTATTTTTTTCTTTAAATGTGAAATAGGGGAAAGTCTTAACTTACAAACTTCATTTAAGGAATTCCAAAAAAAAGAACATTATCTTTGAACAATATCTCTCATTTGGGTTTCCATCTAGTACACAACCTCAGGCAGGTGTATATTTGTGTTCTAATCAAAAGCGCATCATCCCTCTGACTCTTTTTATTTCCAACGTTAATATGGCTTACTAGGACCCAGACACTATTGTAAGCAATCCACAAAAACTAACATTTAATCTTCTTGACAACGTTTTGCAGTAATTACCGTCACCACAACCATCATCATCATCATCTGCAGTTTCCATTCCTGCACCGGCTTCCATAGCAGAGCCCCTTCTTCGCTGCTCATGGCCATGGTAAACCTACTGCTCATTGCTATCAGCCTCTAACTTCTGCAGAGTCTCTCACTTTCGAGTGTTCCCAGTCTACAGGCTCTGCACTGGATCCATTACTAGTCCTAGACTGTACTGTGCTGGGGACAAGCCCTGTAGATACTCAGGTCCACTGGCAGTCATTCTTTCTCCCTACGCTGTTGGCCCAACCAGTGTGAACTCCTGCCACAATAACCTAGCGCACCACTTCCTCACTGGGGAAGAGCACAACCCTGCATTCTGACCTTCTTTAAGTGATTGAACTATGATGCCTGTGGCCAATTGATAGCAGTCTTTCTATTGAAATGCCCCCGCTAGCAGGTCAAACCTACCGGAGCCAAGCGGAGTTCGTTTGTCTGCAGGTACAAGCCTGTACAAGCCAGCCTCACAGTGGAGTTTGTTCCACTAGCCCCTGATCCCCGCCCAGCTGCTCCTCAGCATGTTATTAAGATCACAGTACGTTTTCCACCCAAAACGGCCGAGCTCGTCTGCGTTGCTCTCTGCTGCCTGATATCCCCACTTCCCTGTGTGCTTCCCTATTCCCATGACGCTCCTTCACCCTCATACACACATCAAACATCTTCCCTTCTTTAAAAACACTGCTGACATCCTTCATCTTTCAAGAAGTTTCCTCTAGTAAATTGACCTGAGGGGGAGAGTTTGCCAGTTTCTTCAATCATCAAATAGAATATATCATTGTCAGCAAACTATTTGTCCTTCAATTATTTGAGCAGGAACATGTCATTAAGCACTAGTGACCTTGATCTTGAGAATAACCCCTAAGTTTAGGTTACATTTGCATCTGAAATCTTGGGATCGAGAAAGACTGAGGACATTTTTTATGTTGTTTTAATTAAAAACACAAGAATATAGCCTTAGAACCTGATATCATTCTGTGTATACAGAAAATAACATGAAGTCCTGAATAATTTCCTTGAATATTATTTACTTTAATTCTCCCTTGAAGGTATCAGTATATTTTAAGTGTTTCTATAAAGAAGTGGAGGGTCTTTCTACTGCATGCACATAATTCAAATATGGCTGGTGTAAGCTTCCAAATGTTTATCCAACCTGATGTTGATGTTCTAGGGACCCTTATACACGGCCCTGAGGTCTTGCACAGTTAATAGATGTTGTCTTGTGATAATAGATATTTTTCTTACAAGAAGAATTTTAAAAAGTCTAGTCATTAAAGAGTGAAGAGTGATATACTATAAATATGTATGTTTAAGGTGAGTATATGGGGGAAAACATCTCAGTGTGGTATAGTCACAGCATTGGGTCCTAATTGTGCTCCTGTATTAATGACTTATCAGCATTTCATTTCAGTGCAAACGTTTTATGTAAATTGAGAAAATAATGCTCTTCTACTGGAAGTGGTGTGTTTGTGTGTGTGTATGTGTGTGTGAGTACGGTGTGATTAAAAATGATAGATCTAAATTGTTCCACATGTGACTGCTATATTCTAGTTTTTGCCTGATCTTTTTAAAAATGTTTTCACTCAACTCAGTAAAACTAAAACAGCATTTCTCTCTCTCTCTTTTTTCTCCTTCCTGTCTCTCCCAATTTTTCTTCTTTCTTCTTCTCCCTTGCTTCTCTTTTCTTACCTCTCCTTTTTCCTAAAAAAGCAGTAGAATGTGAAAAAGAAGCAATATGTATTAGATTTTTACAAGTCAACTGCTTAATTTCCTTTGACTCTCTCTGGCCAGAGTATAGATAGAATTTGTAGTAATTCAATACTAAATTCAGGAACATTTGTAAAAGTAATTTTGGTTGGAGAGTAATTAAATATGAATTCAAGCCCTCAAACTTATTTTAAATTTCAGAAGTACATCTCATATTCCAGGTTAGAGAAAATTAACAAAATATTAATTTAGCAAATGATGATCTAGTAGTGGAGAAAGGACACGGGCCAGATCAGCAGGCCTGGGCGTGGTGCTGGGTAAGTCACTGGCTGGGCAGGTAGCTGCCTGACCATTTCTCTCATGTTTCTGAAATACATAAAACAGGGATATCAGCTTTTTGCTCTGCCTATCTGATACAGGTTTTGTGAGAATAAAATGAGACAAACACAGATCTTTAGAAACTATGAAGTGCTGTAACAATATGATTATTTACGGAAGTGTGGAGAAGGGTACAATTTAGAATATGTTTTTTTCTCAATATATTATAATCATTTTCTCAATATATATAATTATTTTCTTTCTTTTTTCCCTAACACATGTAACTTTGAGACCTTCATGTGATGCTATTTTATAATTAACACAGATAAATTTATCCTTGGCTCCAGCAGTCCCTGCTCCTAAAATTTCATTTACCAGAGATTATGAAAATATGCCTGTTTTCAGGTTTGTTTTGTTTTTTTTAACAAAACCTATTTTACATCAAAGAGAAACAGCCCTCCTAAGACTGTTTAACTCCTGATTTAGTTTAAGTACATACCTAGTTAATGACTATTTGACTAAGTAATCACCTCGTAAAAACCATAAAAGAAATTTATGCTGCAAGATTGAAACATTGGTGATAGACCAGTTTTAAGGAAATATAATTTTATATGCATGTATACACATAGACATAAATATAAGGATGAAAAAAAGTATTTATTACATAATTTCCAAATCAAAATTGAAGAATATTAAATTGGCAGACAGTTAAATATGGCATTAAGACTCCAAAATTTGAAAGCCAAAAATAGCCAGAATAAGAAACTCCAAATTGTTCTGAAATGATCTAGCAGAACTTTTTAAGAGACACAACGTTGTACAGATCTTCCACGACTTACAGTGGGGCACCATCCTGACAAAACCATCATTCATTGAAAATATCATAAATCGGAAATGCATTTAATACACCTAACCTACCAAACATCATAGCTTAGTCTAGCCTACTTGAAATATGCTCAGAACACTTACATTAGCCATCTAACACAAAGCCTATTTTATAACAAAGTGTTGAATATCTCATACAATTTGTTACTGGAACTAAGAGTTTATAGACAGCAGGCTGTCTGTGAACACACATTGAGTAGCATTGTTCTAAACTGCAGTCTCAATACTAAAGACCCCCAAATTCCCTATCCAAAGGCTCCATACCACCTCCAAGGGCCTGGAGCCTCTCTTCCAGGTTTTTTCTCCCAAAGGTGGTAAGGAACCCCTAGGCCTGAGCGTGGCCCAGGGACAACTGTTGGCTTGGCGGAGGTTGTAGGATTGTGGCTGGAGCTTGAGCGCGTGGGCCTAGGTGTCCTCAAGTGAGGACATGAGCCCCCGATGCAGGACCAGGTCTGGGATGAGAAGAGAGGGGCCCAGGCCCTCAGCAGTGCCTTCCTTTACTCTTTTGCCCTCCTTCCTGAAAATGTTGGATTTGGACTGGGGTAGCATTGCTGTTTTGTCAGTGCTTCTGTGCCTCTGAGGGTCTTACTGCTGCCCAGCCCTTCTGTCCCTTGAGCCCAATCTCCTTGGAACTTCTGGTCCAATCCTGCAGTTCCTGCCTGACTCCTGTGTGGCCCTTCTGCTGACCTTCATTTTCCATGCAGTTGTTTTATATTCCCATCTGGGGTTATTCTTGTTCCTTTTTCTTTTGTGAATGAACTTATAAACAATTAGCAGGTTCTTAAAGGGAAATAAAATGTGCATATGCTAAATTCATAGATTCCCAAGATATATTCTTTTAGGAATGTCACTGATTTTTGAATTCTGGCTGCTTTAACAATACCTCTTTGCCAAGCTGCCTCTGAAAATTCTATTGAGGACGCTGGTCCTGGCCCCACCTCTGCCAGGATTCCGTGGTTCAATTTAATTCAGCAGAAATGTGGTGCACACCTGCTAGGGGTCAGGCACTGCACTGGGTGCTGGGAGAATCAGGCTGCAGAAACCCAAGCCCAACCACTCAAGGAGTGCACAGTCTCATTGGCCTTTTTTAAGCAGACATAGAATCAGAAGTCCAGAGCTTAGGCAGTTACCCAAAATCTCCCAGCCATTGCATGGGCCAATGGAGGAGCCTCACAGCAGGCCTTTGGCTCAGAGTCCAGTGACCTTTCTGCTTATCATTCTTCCTCACATGTCTGAGAACCAAGCTAGCAGAAATTTCTGAATTATGTCAGTCTTTGCTGCATACTGTATACATCCAGATGATTTGTGTAAGCAGGAGTTTCTACTAGGTCTGTTAAGTCCCTTCCAATTTGTAGGAGGCATGGAATAGTGGAAGGAGTCAGGGGCTGGAAGTCAGATAACTCAGATCTAAACTGAGCATCTTAATTTACAGTTTCTCCTTGATCAACTTCAACCCTGAACCTCAGTTCCTATCCATGAATGGGAATCTTGTCTACTTCATAGGGTTCCTATGAAAATTAAAGATAATGATATACATGTAAGTACCTATCCCCAGTGCTGTGTTATATTATGAACTCAGTAAATGAGAATTCCTTTCCCTTTCTAGTACATTTTTTTGAAATCCAAACACTGGGGCCTATTAGATGTAATTGTACATGTTAAAAATACTAAGTAGAAGGTGCAAATTCATTATAACTGTGCCTAGTTCAATACCGGATTTTTTATCAATATACTATTTTGAGGGAATAGATTTAGATTCATAGAAAAAAACTGAACAGATACTGAAGAGGACATATAAATCCCAGCCCCCCACACACACACACAGTTTCCCCTATTACTAACATCCGATATGTTTGCTCCAATTAATGAACCAATATTGACACATAATTATTAACCAAAGGTCATAGCTTTTTCATATTTCCTTAGTTTTCACCTAATGTCTTTTTCTCTGTTCCAGGATCTCATCCAAGATACCAGGTTCCATTTAATTGTCAAGTCTCCTTAGGATTCTCTTGGCTATGACATTTTCTTAGACTTTCCTTGTTTCTAATGACCTTGATAGTTTTGAGAAATACTGGTCGGGTATATTGTAAAATGCCCTTCAGTTGGATTTTGTGCAATGCTTTTGTCATGATTAGACAGGGATTATAGATTTTTGGAAGGAAAACCACAGAGGTATAGTGTCATTTTCATCACATCATATTACGGGTACATACTCTCAACATATTTACAACAGCTGACACTGACCTTGATCACCTGGCTGTAGTAATGTTTGTTAGGTTTCTCCACTGTCAGTTTCCTTCCCTTGCTCCCCTTTCTGTACGGTGCTCTTTGGAAAGAAGTCATTTCGTTCAACCCACACTTAAGGAGTGGAGAATTATGCCTCCCCTCCCTTAGGATGGAGTATTACATATCTATTTGGAATTCTTCTCATGTATTTATAAATTTACTCAACTATTTATATCAGTATGGAGCCATGGATATATGTATACATACACACACATATATATATTTGGAGTTATAATCCAATACGGCTTCATTTTCTTTGTTGCTTACATTGTTCCAGCTTTGGCCATCAGGAGCTCTTTCAGTTCGGCCCTGTGCTCTTTGATATAGCCCCATCAGTGTGTGTGTGTGTGTGTGTGTGTGTGTGTGTGTGTGTGTGTTGTAGCACTTCCTTACTCTCTGATGCTTCAAGATGTTCCAGGCACGTATTGTCTATTTCCTGTCCCACTCCCAGAATCAGCCATTTCTCCAGGGAACTCATGTTTTTTATTCAGTGGAGAATGACATTAGAAACTAAGATCACGACACTAGGTATCTTGTTGCTCCTGGTGTGCCATTTCTTTGAGGCATTTAGATCTTAATGACCACATTCATGGTGTTATTTTATCATGGTTTATCCTATCTTGCAAAAATCTGAAAGTAGTATTCTATGAAGAAGCTATTGAGTGCCTTTTGTAAATAGTTCACTCACATAGGGTTTTCAAGTAAGTGACACGTGGTTTGATGTGTAGAAAGTGTCATTAACTTCCTATAAGTTATTATATACATGAGAGAGGTAAGGTAATTTTTTTTTAAATTGGGGTATAGTTGTTTTACAATATTGTGTTAGTTTCTACTGTACAGCAAAGTGAAGTAGAGTTCCCTGTGCTATACAGCAGGTTCTCATTAGTTATCTATTTTATACATATTAGTGTATATATGTCAATCCCAATCTTCCAATTCATCCCACCACCCCCCTTCCCCCCTTGGTGTCCATATGTTTGTTCTCTACATCTGTGTCTCTATTTCTTCCTTGCAAACCAATTCATCTGTACCATTTTTCTAGATTCTGCATATATGTGTTAATATACGATATTTGTTTTTCTCTTTCTGACTTACTTCAGTCTCTATGACAGTCTCTAGGTCCATCTACGTCTCTATAAAAGACCCAATTTCGTTCCTTTTTATGGCTGAGTAATATTCCATTGTATATATGTACCACATCTTTAGCCAGTCATCTGTCAATGGACATTTAGGTTGCTTCCATGACCTGGCTATTGTAAATAGTGCTGCAATGAACATTGGGGTGCGTGCGTCTTTTTGAATTATGGTTTTCTCAGGGTATATGCCAAGTAGTGGGATTGCTGGGTCATATGGTAATTCTATTTTTAGTTTTTTAAGGAACTTCCATACTGTTCTCCATAGTGGTTGTATCAATTTACATTCCCACCAACAGTGCAAGAGGGTTCCCTTTTCTCCACACCCTCTCCAGCGTTTATTGTTTGTAGATTTTCTGATGATGCCCATTCTAACCGGTGTGAGGTGATACCTCATGGTAGTTTTGATTTGCATTTCTCTAATAATGAGTGATGTTAAGCATCTTTTCATGTGCCTCTTGGCCATCTGTATATCTTCTTTGGAGAAATGTCTATTTAGGTCTTCTGGTCATTTTTTGATTAGGGTGTTTGTTTTTTGATATTGAGCTGCATGAGCTGTTTGTATATTTTCGAGATTAATCTATTTTTTAAAAATTAACAGTGATATACACATATTTTCCATTTGCCAACATTTTTTCTTCCAAGGGTGACAACATCCCAGTTTTCCTGGGACTGAGGGAGTTCCCAGAATGCGGTACTTTGATTTTTAAAACTGGGAAAGTCCTAGCAAGCATTGGCTAGATGTCCACCCTAACCAGAGCTCTTATAGCCATTGCAATTAGGTGTTAGGCATAGAGAGACTCAGGCAGAGATACATAGGTATGTGTATTTATATGTGTGTATGTGACACACACAGAAACACATATGAAATTTGGGATTTTATCTGAATATTTTTATCACATATTCCCTTGCTTACTGCCTGGCTCACAGTAGGCACTCAATAAATATTTGTAAGTTAAATGAATGATTCATTATATGAATCCATAACATGTTTGATTAATGCAATAATTATGTGGCCAAACCTCTTGTTAAATATTTGCATATTACATTTCTGTTTTTAGAAATATTTTCCATCTACTTTCTCTTTATCATAGTTCATTCATCCATATTTTCTCTATACTGTAGGTATGTTGTGATGTTAAGAATAGTTTAGAAATTTTACTGTTACAGCCACATCTGTAGTGGGTGTACATCCCCAAGAAGACAAAACATTATCTTCCTGATGGATAAAATATAGGGTTTCTTTCTGTGAGCTTGATTTTTTTCCCTATGTTTTTGATAATTTGTCTCTCTTTGCTGTTTTTTATGAATTCATTATTCCTTTTTTGTAAACTTTTATTTGTATATTTGTCTTACTAATAAGAGTTCTTTCATAGTAATGCTACTAGCCTGTTTTCTAATATAGACTGAACTTTTTCTCTCAGATTGTGGTTTGTCTGCTTGCCATGTAGAAGATTTCAATTTGGGGAATTTTTGTTTGTCTCTAGTGGTCAAATATATTTATTATTTCTTATGATTTCTGACTCTTGTGTCATTGTGACCTAAAAAAAATGTTATTTATTACAAAAACAGCATCAAAAGTGGCTCATATGGCTGTCTGTGTGCAACCCAAATCGTAAGTACCTGGCCATATCAGTTACCAGCATGGCAGATGTCGCAAAAGCACAGCAGAAAAACATAGTCCCTGTGACAAAATCTTGTATTTGTAGGCTTTGTTAGCAGTCCATAAGCTGCTTATCTCTGAGCCAGAACAAGACCACTAATGCATTTTATAAAGCCAATAAGCAGCCACTACCTGCTTTGGGAAGTAACTATGAGAAAGAAAATAGATCCAGCCTATTACTGTACTCCAGAGGGGAAAAGATAAAATAAAAATTAATAAGCTTCAATATTCCTTTTTTGAGAGAATTTGATTCTTTTATTTGAGGCATCACATTTTCTTTTATTTTTATTAGAACAGTGTAAAAAACTTTCGGAAGATGTACATCTCTGTATTACTTGGGGGTACTGCTTTGTGTGGTTTGGTGTAAAAGGGAAAACTGCAAAAATCATTTAAATGTACTCTGAATAAACAAGGGATAAAAAGAGTAAGACAACTTTCGTTCAATATACTTGGAACAGCATAGCTAATGTAAGTTTAAAATACACTCTTATGAATCCATAGTGACACAGTGACAAAGAAAAAGATTGTCACTGCATGTAAATTGCTTGTATTTTCCAGTAAATACAATTTAGTTATGGTAGTAAAATATACAGTGCAGAATGGATTATGTTCAATCTTTCTTTTGGAGGTGGTTGCAAAGTGTGTTTACTTGTGATCCAAGTTCAGGGAGTGCAGAAGCTCTTGAGAAGATTAGGGGCAAAAAAAAAAAAAAAAGAAAGAAAAGAAAAGATTAGGGTCTTATGAATTACTGTGGGTAAAGAACTTAAATGGTGGGAAATATAAAATATATAAGTAAACAGAATTTCAATATAAACGATTTAAAATGGAAAGAGTTATGCTTGTCTTATAGAATTACTGTCAGAAACCCTAAAGCCTTTGTTTTCATAACACCTAAAAATTAATCCTTTAAGCACAATAAATTTTAGCACAGTAAACTCTTAGATGGAAACAGTAGAAACATAAAAGGTATGTTTACATCCTTAAACATACATCTCTGAAATTTTTTGCTGTGTATTGATCCTTTCAAGAAATAATTGTTTCTAAATATAATTACAAAATTTTGGCAGAAAGCTCATGTGATATTTTCCTGTCTTTTAATATTATACTAATCGTGATAACAATAATTAGAATCTACTGAATACTTGCCAATTGCAAGACACTGACTCTTAAGTATCTTATATATAGTAACTAATTGAACCCTCATAGCAGTTGTATGATGGAGATTCTATTATTAACCCTATTTTAGATGAGGAAATTTATTTATCTATCTATTTATTTATTTATTTATTGGTTTGTCTTTTTTTTTTTTAAACCTTTATTGGAGTATAATTACTTTACAATGTTGTGTTAGTTTCTGCTGTATAACAAAGTGAATCAGCTATATGTATACAAATATCCCCATTTTCTCTCCCTCTTGTGTCTCCCTCCTGCCCTCCCTATCCCACCCCTCTAGATGGACACAAAGCACCGAGCTGATCTCCCTATGCTATGTGGCTGCTTCCCACTAGCTATCTATTTTACATATGGTAGTGTATATATGTCAATGCTACTCTCTCACTTCGTCCCAGCTTACCCTTCTGCCTCCCTGTGTCCAAGTCCATTTTCTACGTCTGCACCTTTATTCCTGTCCTGCCCCTAGCTTCTTCAGAACCATTTTTTTTTTTTTTAGATTCCATATGTATGTGTTAGCATACAGCATTTGTTTTTCTCTTTCTGATTAAATCACTCTGTATAACAGACTCTAGGTCCATCCACCTCACTACAGCAACTCAATTTTGTTTCTTTTTATAGCTGAGTAATATTCTATTGTATATATGTGCCACAGCTTCTTTATTTTATTTTTTTTTTAAAGATTTATTTATTTAATTGATTGATTGGTTGCTATGTTGGGTCTTCGTTCCTGTGCTAGGGCCTTCTGTAGTTGCAGCAAGCGGGGGCCACTCTTCATCGCAGTGCGCGGGCCTCTCAGTATCGCGGCCTCTCTTGTTACGGAGCACAGGCTCCAGACGCGCAGGCTCAGGAGTTGTGGCTCACGGGCCCAGTCGCTCTGCGGCATGTGGGATCCTCCCAGACCAGGGCTCGAACCCGTGTCCCCTGCATTGGCAGGCAGATTCTCAACCACTGCGCCACCAGGGAAGCCCTGCCACAGTTTCTTTATCCATTCATCTGTCTATGGACACTTAGGTTGCTTCCCTGTCCTGGATATTGTAAATAGTGGTGCAATGAAAATTGTGGTACATGACTCTTTTTGGGTTATAGTTTTCTCAGGGTATATGCCCAGCAGTGGGATTGCTGGGTCATATGGTAGTTCTATTTTTAGGTTTTTAAGGAACCTCCAAACTGTTCTCCATAGTGGCTGTATCAATTTACTTTCCCACCAACAGTGTAAGAGGGTTCCCTTTTCTCCACATCCTCTCCAGCATTTACTGTTTGTAGATTTTTTGATGATGGCCATTCTTACTGGTGTGAGGTGGTACCTCAGTGTAGATTTGACTTGCATTTCTATATTAATTAGTGACGTTGAGCATCCTTTCATGTGTTTATTGGCAATCTTTATAACTTCTTTGGAGAAATGACTGTTTAGGTCTTCTGCCCATTGTTGACTGTGTCTCTGTTTTTTTGATATTGAGCTGCATGAGCTGCTTGTATATTTTGGAGATTAATCCTTTGTCAGTTGCTTCATTTGTAAATATTTTCTCCCATTCTGAGGGTTGTCTTTTCATCTTCTTTATGGTTTCCTTTGCTGTGCTGAAGCTTTTAAGTTTCATAGGTCCCATTTGTTTATTTTTGTTTTTATTTCCATTTCTCTAGGAGGTGGGTCGAAAATGATCTTGCTGTGATTTATGTCATAGAGTGTTGTGCCTATGTTTTCCTCTGAGAGTTTTATAGTGTCTGGCCTTACATTTAGGTCTTTAATCCATTTTGAGTTTATTTTTGTGTATGGTGTTAGGAATTGTTCTATTTTCATGCTTTTACATATAGCTGTCCAGTTTTCCCAGCACCACTTATTGAAGAGGCTGTCTTTTCTCCATTGTATATTCTTGCCTCCTTTATCAAGGATAATGTGACCATATGTGGCGTGCATTGGTTTATCTCTGGGCTTTCTATCTTGTTCCATTGATCTATATTTCTGTTTTTGTGCCAGTACCATACTGTTTTGATTACTGTAGCTTTGTAGTAATATCTGAAGTCAGGGAGACTGATTCCTCCAGCTCCGTTTTTCTTTCTCAGGATTGCTTTGGCTATTCAGGGTGTTTTGTGTTTCTATACAAATAGTGAAATTTTTTGTTCTAGTTCTGTAAAAATTGCCATTGGTAGTTTGATAGGGATTGTATTGAATCTGTGCATTGCTTTGCTAATACTACATTTTCACAATGTTGATTCTTCCAATCCAAGAACATGGTATATCTCTCCATCTGTTGGTATCGTCTTTAATTTCTTTCATCAGTGTCTTACAGTTTTCTGAGTGCAAGTCTTTTACCACCTTAGGTAGGTTTATTCCTAGGTATATTATTCTTTTTGTTGCAGTGGTAAATGGGAGTGTTTCTTTAATTTCTCTTTCTGATTTTTCATCATTAGTGTATAGGAATGCAAGAGATTTCTGTGCATTAATTTTTTATCCTGCTACTTTACCAAATTCGTTGATTAGCTCTAGTAGTTTTCTAGTAGCATCTTTAGGATTCTCTATATATAGTATCATGTCATTTGCAAACAGTGACAGTTTTACTTCTTCTTTTCTGATTTGGATTCCTTTTATTTCTTTTTCTTCTCTGATTGCTGTGGCTAAAACTTCCAACATTATGTTGAACAATAGTGGTGAGAGTGGGCAACCGTGTCTTGTTCCTATTCTTAAAGGAAAATGGTTTCAGTTTTTCACCATTCAGAACGATGTTGGCTGTGGGTTTGTCATATATGGCCTTTATTATGTTGAGGTACGTTCACTCTATGCCTACTTTCTGGAGAATTTTTATTATAAATGGGTGATGAATTTTCTCAAAAGTTTTTTTCTGCATCTATTGAGATTATCATATGGTTTTTATCCTTCAGTTTGTTAATATGGTGTATATATTGATTGATTAGCATACATTGAAGAATCCTTGCATTCCTGCAATATACCCCAATGATCATGGTGTATAACCCTTTTAATTTGCTGTTGGATTCTGTTTGCTACTATTTTATTGAGTATCTTTGCATCTATGTTCATCAGTGATATTGGCTTGTAGTTGTCTTTTTTATAACACCTTTGTCTGGTTTTGGTATCAGGGTGATGGTGACTTCATTGAATGAGTTTGAGAGTATTCCTCCCTCTGCTATATATTGGAAGAGAAGGATAAGTGTTAGCTCTTATCTAAATGTTTGACAGAATTTGCCTGTGAAGCCATCTGGTCTTGGGCTTTTGTTTGTTGGAAGATTTCTAATCACAGTTTCAATTTCAGTGCTTGTGATTGGTCTTTTGTACTTTCTGTTTCTTCCTGGTTCAGTCTCAGAAGGTTGTGCTTTTGTAAATATTTGTCCATTTCTTCCAGGTTGTCCTTTTTATTAGCATAGAGTTGCTTGTAGTAATCTCTCATGATCATTTGTATTTCTGCAATGTCAGTTGTTCTCCATTTTCATTTCTAATTCTGTTGATTTGAGTCTTGTCCCTTTTTTTCTTGATGAGTCTGGCTAGTGGTTTATCAATTTTGTTGATCTTCTCAAAGAACCAGCTTTTAGTTTTATTGATGCTTGCTCTTGTTTCCTTCCTTTCTTTTTAATTTATTTCTGATATTATCTTTATGATTTCTTCCCTTCTGCTAGCTTTGGTGTTGTTTTCTTCTTGTTTCTCTAACTGCTTTAGGTGTAAGGTTAGGTTGTTTATTTGAGATGTTTCTTGTTTCTTGAGGTAGGATTGGATTGCTATAAACTTCCCTTTTAGAACTGCTTCAGCTACATCCCATAGGTTTTGGATCTTCGTGTTTTCATTGTCATTTGTTTCTGGGTATTCTGTTATTTCCCCTTTGATTTATTCACTAATCTCTTGTTTATTTAGTAGTGTATTCTTTAACCTCCATGTGTTTTTATTTTTTACAGATTTTTTCCTGTAATTGATATCTAGTCTCATAGGAAAAGACACTTGATAGGATTTCAATTTTCTTAAATATTCCAAGGCTTGATTGTGACCCAAGATATGATCTATCCTGGAGAATGTTCCATGAGCACTTGAGAAGAAAGTGTATTCTGTTGTTTTTGTATAGAATGTCCTATAAATATCAGTTAAGTCCATCTTGTTTAATGTATCATTTAAAGCTTGTGTTTCATTACTAATTTTCATTTTGGATAATCTATCCATTGGTGAAAGTGGGGTGTTAAAATCCCCCACTATTTTTGTATTACTGTCGATTTCCTCTTTTATGGCTGTTAGCATTTGCCTAATGGATTGAGGTGCTCCTATGTTGGGCACATAAATATTTACAATTTTTATATCTTCTTCTTGGATTGATTCCTTGATCATTATATAGTATCCTTATTTGTCTCTTGTAATAGTCTCTATTTTAGAGTCTATTTTATCTGATATGAGAATTGCTACTCCAGCTTTCTTTTGATTTCCATTTGCATGGAATATCTTTTTCCATCCCCTCACTTTCAGTCTGTATGTGTCCCTGTGTCTGAAGTGGGTCTCTTGTAGACAGTGGGTCTCTTGATACAGGTCTTGTTTTTGTATCCATTCAGCCAGTCTATGTCTTTTGGTTGGAGCATTTAATCCATTTACGTTTAAGGTAATTATCAATATGTATGTTCCTGTTACCATTTTCTTAATTGTTTTGGGTTTGTTTTTGCAGGTCTTTTTCTTCTCTTGTGTTTCCTGCCTAGAGAAGTCCCTTTAGCATTTGTTGTAAAGCTGGTTTGGTGGTGCTGAATTCTCTTAACTTTTGCTTCTCTGTAAAGGTTTTAACTTCTCCGTTTAATCTGAATGAGGTCCTTGCTGGGTAGAGTAATCTTGGTTGTTGGATTTTCCCTTTCATCACTTTAAATATGTCCTTCCACTCCCTTCTGGCTTGCAGAGTTTCTGCTGAATGATCAGCGGTTAACCGTATGGGGATTCCCTTGAATGTTATTTGTTGCTTTCCCCTTGCTGCTTTTAATATATTTTCTTTGTATTTAGTTTTTGATAGTTTGCTTAATATGTGTCTTGGTGTGTTTCTCTTTGGATTTATCCTGTATGGGACTCTCTGCTCTTCCTGGACTTGACTGACTATTCCCTCTCCCATGTTAGGGAAGTTTTCTACTGTAATCTCTTCAAATATTTTCTCAGACCCTTTCTCTTTCTCTTCTTCTTCTGGGAACCCTGTAATTCAAATGTTGGTGTATTTAAAGTTGCCCCAGAGGTCTCTGAGACTGTCCTCAATTCTTTTCATTCTTTTTCTTTTTTCTGCTCTGTGGTAGTTATTTCCACTATTTTTATCTTCCAGGTCTGTTCTTGTGCCTCAGTTATTCTGCTATTGGTTCCCTCTAGAGAATTTTTAATTTCATTTATTTTGTTGTTCTTCATTGTTTGTTTGCCCTTTAGTTCTTCTAGGTTCTCATTAAGCATTTCTTGTGTTTTCTCCCTTCTATTTCCAAGACTTGGGATCATCTTTACTATCATTATTCTGAATTATTTTTCTGGTAAACTGCCTATTTCCTCTCCATTTGTTTGTTCTGGTGGGTTTTCACCTTGCTCCCTCATCTGATGCATATTTCTCTGTCTTCTCATTTGGCTTAACTTACTGTGTTTGGGGTCTCCTTTTCTCAGGCTGCAGGTTCATAATTCCTGTTGTTTTTGGTGTCTGCCCCCTGTTGGCAGGGTTGGTTCAGTGTTTTGTGTAGGCTTCCTGGTGGAGGGGACTGGTGCCTCTTTTCTGGTGGGTGGGGCTGTATTTTGTCTTTCTCATGGGGAGGGCCGCATCCAGTGGTGTGTTTTGGGGTGTCTGTGAACTTAATATGACTTTGTCAGCCTCTCTGCTAATGGGTCGGGTTGTGTTCCTGTCTTGTCAGTTGTTTGGCATGGGGTGTCCAACACTGGAGCTTGCTGATCGTTGAGTGGAGCTGGCTCTTAGTGTTGAGACGGAGATCTCTGGGAGAGCTCTCGCCAATTAATATTATGTGGGGCTGGGATGTCTCTGGTGGTCCAATGTCCTGAACTCAGCTCTCCTACCTCAGAGGCTCAGGCTGGAGCACAAAGACCCTGTCAGGCAAATGGCTCAGAAGAAAAGGGAGAAAAAAAGAATGAAAAAATATAATGAATTAAAAAATAAAGAATAAAATAAAATTATTAAAATAAAAAATTATTAAAATATAAAAAATTTTAAAGTAATAAAAATAAAAGAAATAAAAGAAGAGAGCAACCAAACCAATAAACAAATCCACCAATGATAACAAGCACTAAAAACTATACTAAGATAAATATAAACATCAGAAACAAGTCAGTCGCAGACAGCAAACCCCAAGTCTACAATTGCTCCCAAAGGTCACCACCTCAATTTTGGAATGATT
Organism: Balaenoptera musculus; assembly: GCF_009873245.2. NCBI lineage: Eukaryota > Metazoa > Chordata > Mammalia > Artiodactyla > Balaenopteridae > Balaenoptera > Balaenoptera musculus. The sequence goes on along the minus strand of NC_045801.1, from coordinate 53,046,727 downwards.
AGTTGTCTATTCAGGTATTCCACAGGTGTAGGGTACATCAAGTTGATTGTGGGGATTTAATCCACTGCTCCTGAGGCTGCACAGAAAAATTTCACTTCCTCTTCTTTGTTTGCACAGCTCCTGGGGTTCAGCTTTGGTTTTTTCTCCACCTCTGTGTGTAGGTCACCCTCAGGCATCTGTTCTCTGTCCAGACATTTTGGGGTTAAAGCAGTGACTGATTAGGGGGCTCTTGCTCACTCACCCCAGGGAGAGGGAGGGGTACAGTAGTTATAACTGGAATGTGGGGCGAGCCTGCAGTGGCAGAGTCTGGTGTGATGTTGCAACAGCCTGAGGCACACTGTGTGTTCTCCCAGGGAACTTGTCCATGGATCATGGGACCCTGTCAATGGCATGCAGCACAGGCTTCCAGGATGGTGTGGATAGTGCCCTGTGCTTGCACACAGGATTCGTGGTGGCTGCAGCAACAATGTTAGCATTTCATGTCTGTCTCTGCAGTCTGAGCTGATAGCTGCGGCTCGCACCCAACTCTGGAGCTCCTTCAGGCAGTGCTCTGCCCTCTGTGGTCAGACAGGGAAGGTATCCCCTCTCTTCGTGCACCCCGAAACAATGGTCTCTTGCCTCTTAGGCAGGTCCAGACATTTTCCCAGACTCCCTCCCAGCTAGCGGACTAGCCCCTTTCAGGCTGTGTTCACACAGCCAACCCCAGTCCTCTCCCTAGGATCTGACCTCTGAAGCCCAAGCCACAGCTTCCAGCCCCCACCCACCCCGGCAGGTGAGCAGATAAGCGTCTCAGGTTGGTGGTTGCTGATTGACACCAGTCTTCTGTGTGGGAATCTCTCTGCTTTGCCCTCTGCACCCCTGTTGCTGTGCTCTCCTCTGTGGCTCCGAAGCTTCCCACCTGCCCACCCCCTGTCTCTGCCAGTGAAGGGGCTTCTTAGTGTGCGGAAACTTTTCCTCCTTCACAGCTCCCTCCCAGAGTTGCAGGTCCTGTCCCTATTCTTTTGTCTCTGTTTTTTCTTTTTTCTTTTGCCCTACCCAAGTACGTGGGGAGTTTCTCGCCTTTTGGGAAGTCTGGGCTCTTTTGCCAGCATTCAGTAGGTGTTCTGTAGGAGTTGTTCCATATGTAGATGTATTTTTGATGTATTTGTGGGGAGGGAAGTGATCTCCATGTCTTACTCCTCTGACATCTTGAAGTTCCCCCCATATGAAGAAATTTAGACACAGGAAGTTTAGATGTCTGAGGTCACACAGTAATTGGAGTGAGTAGAAAGCAGTTCAATATAGATTATTGGTAATTTGTCCCAATAAACTAAACTGCAGCTATATTTTTAAAAGGCTGGGAAAAGAATAAAAAAGAAAGAAATATAACCAAGCCATTGACTGGGGCAATTTAAAGAAAGTTATAAAATATACTTTTGTCAAATTTCATTGGACTGAGCACTTAAATCCTGTGCATATATAGATAATAAAATAAATTCAAAATTAAACAAAACTTTAAGGAAGAAAAATTAATTAAAAAATAAAGTTATAAAAGTGTCTTCCTAGCTTGTCAGTTATTGTTATTTCTAAATCATTGAAACTTGCAATTTAATGACTAGAGATGCTTCCTAGAGAAATTGTTCCTTAACTACATTATATAAAAGAATTGCTGGATGTGAAAATACTATTAAAATTAGGTTTCCAGTGCTGCACCCCTTGAGATTCTGGGTGAGTTGGCCTGAGCTGGGGACAGTTGTCTGCACTCTCACATGGGTTTGTTGCAGGCTGGACTGGGCACGTGTGGCTTCCAGGTGCCTGCTAGCAGAGAGAACGAGTGTCTGGTTGAGAAACACAGGGAAAGTGCTTACGCTATCTCTCCAAATGAAAGATGGATCTATCTTACTAAAAATGGCAAGAAGAAACTCATGTGTAGATAAGACTGGTATTAGGTAAACAATATCCATTAAAATAAAGTGGCCATGCATTTGAGAGCAAATTAGGCAAGGCTTTAAGCCATGAATAACTTTGCCAGGAATTGCAGAAGCAGCAAAGCAGAAGTCGTGAGGCCATAATGTAATAATAATGGTAATAATAAGCTAACATTGACCAACTCTTCCCATGTGCATGTCACTGTGCTAAGTGTTATGTTGTACTATTTAATTTAGCAACTGTTATTTTCTCCATCTTGCAAGTGAAGATTCTGAGACTTAGAGAAGTTATGTGATCTCCCCAAACCCCCAAAGTAGTGGGCAAAACAAAGATGCAGAGCCAGTTCCAGTCTGCCTCTGAGCTCATAATCCACATTAGTGCTTGTCAAAGCTAGTGTGCATATCTGCCACCTCGGAATCTTGTTACAGTGCAGTTTCTGATTCAAAAGTTCTGAGTAGAGCCTAAGAGGTCACATTTCTAAAAACCTCTCGGGTGATGCCAATGCTTCTGGTCAGAGCTGACTACATAATTGGTAGGGTTCAATGCAAAACGAAAATGTGGGTCCCCTGGTTAATCATTTCTGACCTGCAGAGCATTAAGTCAAGTTCAGGTGCTTCTTAGCAGGGCCCTGTGCTGCTGTCCAGGTCGCAGGCCCATGGAACCATCCCTGAATACCATGAAGACTGTGGAAATCACCATGCACTAAAGTCTGTCTTGTCCACATAGAACTAGTGCTTTTTGTAAGTGCTGGGAGGTAGTGGGATATTAGTAAATATCTCTGATAATAAATTTTCCTTGTTTAAGTGTACATTATAAAGAACTGATTTCCATGCTTCTCCTCACGTGAGAATTTCTCAAGTTGATGCACCTACTGTGCATGGCACATAGAAGTCGATTGATCTAATTTAGATTCTTCTTTCTTTTGAGAGCTTCAGAAGTTTTCTAACTTTTCTGAGCACCATTTTCTTCATTTTAACATATTCATACCATTCATTCTTAACCACTTACAGAATTCTATGGATTCTGTACAATAATGTTCAGGAAAGAGAGGCTTTTGAAAAATTACATAGCCTTACACAATTAAAGGATAATATTATTAGGTTTTGCAGTCTCTCAAATATTTTCCTAATTTACACTGAATTATTCCTTAAAGTCAGAATTCTCTCTGCAGCTTTTACTCAGAATAATTTGCTTCATAATGCTTGAGAAATTCCGTATAGAAACTTTGCCATTCCACTTCAATGGCTACAGAATTTGAGGCCTACAAGCCACCTTCTTTCCTTGGGCTACATAGTATAGTATTTTGAGGCAAGGCATCTTCCCTTTCAAGTTACAGCTCTTCAATTTATAAGCTCTAGCAAGCTAATTAAGCTATTAAGCCTTGGTGTCCTCATCTGTAAAATGAAACCCATTAATAGTACCTACCACATAGAATTGATATAAACATTATTGTTTGTTAAGATTAATTTTCAAATATCAATAAATATAAAGCACTATTGCTGTGCCTGGCGCACAGTAAAGACTAAGTAAGTCTTCATTGTTGCTGTTGTTATTAATATTAGTATTAGTATTATGCTCAGTGTAGGTTTCAATGTTGGTGTCAGAACTGATCTTACAAGAACAGAAGAAAAATTATTCTCTCTACTCTGAGATTCTGTGCTGAAATTATAAGAATATGATCAGTTTACATCTTCCCCATCTCTCCAAGTAGACTCTGGCCCTAGCTCTTCGAACTTGCTCAAGAATAGGTTGCTTAACTTACCTGTGGAATAGCTTACAGATTCTTAGATGTTTAAGGCTGGAAGGGACCTTGGATGTCATTGAATTCAACTCCTTGTTTCTGCAGAGGGCCGTACAAACAGTGTGCTTGCTAATAAAAGAGCTGGGACCACAGTCAAATTTTTCTTCCCTTCTTTCTTTTTTTCACTTTCTTCTTTTGAAAACATGTACATATTTTGGATGATAAGGAGGATTAGTGTATATGTTGCACATGGCATTTCCTGACCTCAGGAAAACATCACCCTGGTACCTGTCCTTGAGGAATGATAGCATAACTAACTGTAAAATCAGGCTATATAGGCAGAAGCCACTTATTGTATTTCCTTGTGTGCTATCATATTTTCCGTCATTTTTACAATGCCTAATGGCTAATAGGTATTTCGAAAATACTTAATAAGCAATCATAAGCACATTGCCTTTTAATTAGATCCATCTCATAAAGTTCCACTTTTAGATACTTTGTAATATTTTATGGAAATTTTTCTAAAATGGATTACCACTTTTTTGCTGTACTCTTTTTTATTAAACTGAGTTTAGTTTGCCTAATTTAACTAACAGAGAACTGTTATGGAATCTTTCTCTCCTATTAGATCTTGATTCCCAACTGTATCAGCTTTAAACAGCTACCCCTCCTTTTTCTGCTATCATGTTAAAAATTATGAAAAAGAAAAAGGGTAAACCAGACAGTGTCTTAGTGCTTAGTTTGGGCTTTTGCACATAATAGGATAATATAATAGTTATATTATAATAGAACTGTGGAGGGAACAATTCAAGGCAAAAGTAGTAGTGAGTGAAAATTGGAGCTATGCTGCTATAAAAATGGGAAGGAAGATGTGTTTTATGCCCCAAAGCAGGGAGAGCAGTGGATGGTAGTAACCTAGAGAGAAACAAGGGAAAAGCTTGTCCCAAGTTGTATTTCAGCATGAAGGGCTTGTTCAAAGTTTACTCTAGGAAGAATATAGAAGGGTATACTTTATTGATAATGTCAAATAAATCCCAAGAGCGATTTTCTTCCAGCTCAGAATTCAGTCTCAGACATGAACATTCATTTTTTATTGGGCCAGACTATGTTGCAGGCATGGAAAATTTTTAGAATCTAATTGGGGTCATTAAACTCTGAGCAGGTTTTTACAGAGTTGCCTGAAATTTCCTAGAAAAATGGCAACCATAAATGTAGAAGAATTCCCTCAGGGCTAGTGTGGCCAAGGGGTCAGGTCATGTGATCAACAGAGACTCATGGGCATTAGTATAACTTTTTTAGAGAAGTCCCTTTAAAGGTCATAAAACAAATTCCTGTCTAATTTCCTTACTGTCTAATGAGAAGGATTCAAGCACCTATGTGGTGTATAAACCCTGCCAACATAAAGTCCTGTGGATCATGGAAAGCTCACATAGTATATAATGGGAAATAAAGGAACAAAAATACTTTTTAGTTTGAAAAATAGACATATCCGTGTTTCAACGTATAAGATTTGGAGTACATATCCCAAGGTGGTACCTGTATGGAAAGAAAAAAAAAAAAAAAACTATTACAAGATTGATTTATTAGTGAAAGATCTGTAGTCTTGTAAAAAGTAAGAATTAGATAGACCCTATACCTTTATTAGATAAAATTTTAAGTGGATATCTCTTGAAGGCATTGTACACATCACATGCTCAAAAATTCAAGATATGTATGGCTAACTAAAAGTTAAATATGATTATAATATGTACAGTTCTCACAAAACAAATGATAATAATGATGATAAGCCTAATAGAAACTTAAATGTCACCCTAAATGAAGAACTAGCTCTTAGTTTTATTTCACTTTTAAATATTAGGTCAGTTCCATTCCTTGGTTATGACATGCTGTTGGATTTGTTCTTTTATTTTATTACTTAAACCTTCAATAGGAACAGGTTTTCTATTAGGTAAAGAATTAGTGAGTCAAGTTACAATATTAGTCTAAAAGCATGAAACGTTATTTTGATCTAGTTCACCACATGAAATAATTATTATTACCCATATTCTGTTTTAAAAAAGCATTCCTTGTTATGAATAGGAAATACAGTGGTTAGGATAGATGTGTTTGTGAAATTAATAAATCTCCTAATTAGTATCTTGAAAAACACTTTACCCCTTAAGTCTTACTTTTTCCAGTGGTAAGTCACCAACAGCAACAGAATTCAATTTATATTCTCTTAATATTGAGATTATCACTGACCTTGATAAAAGTTCTCTTGGAGAAGTATGGGGAGGAAATTTTCAATTGGGTACATTTAGGAGAAAGTGCACTGTGGGAACACGGAATCGAGGATTACAAACAGTGCTTTGAGAGGCTTTTTGTCGTTCACTAAGTTAGAGGGTACTTGAGGGCAGAAAATAAGGTAATATGAGCATATTGACATCGAGCTGCAGGTGGGGATTCCAGGCTGTGCCAGCAGGCAGTTGCCTTCATGTGCCTGCACTGTGTTAATTCTGCCTGGCTTTACCCTCTAAATGATTTGTCAGTAAAATTCTGAATATCTAAATAAAGAACATAGAAAATCGACTCCCATTCTCTACAGTTGTTGTATTATTAGTTTTTGACCACACGATGGAGATCTTTCTTCACTTTTCCTCATACTGATTTTTCTTTTAAGAAAATCCATCCAGGTAAATACTAGATGTAATAAAAGACATTTAAACTACCAGAATATTCCTCTGAAAAAATTGAGGCTCCATTTGAAAGGAAAATTAATTCAATGAGTATTTACAACAAGCCAGAGATTATTTCAGATGTAACTTGAGATTGCTGAAAAATATTAGTTAATTAAGGAACATCGATTTTAATGATTCTTAGAAGAGACACTGAAAAAACATAAATATATAACTGCTTGAGAAAAGAATGCTGTTTCATAGTGATTGATTTAATACAAACTGTCAGTCTGAATCAAGTTTTAAATTTATTAAAAATAGTTAAGTGATTGTACACAACATATTATCAAATTACATTCCATTGTATGCATATTTCTGTCAAATTTAATACATATTACCAAAGGTTATCGGTCTTTGACCTTTGAATAATAACGTTTTAGAATAGAGTAATAATGAGTAATAATAAGGTTTATTATTAATAATAAGTAATAAAAAGGTTGGAGAACCTTACAGTTTGCTGTGTGTTCACAGGCTTTATTTCATGTGATGCTGAAGGACCAATCTAATCCCTATTCCAGAGAAAATTTAAAGGCCTGACAGATTTGGACAAAGTAAAATTGATACCATTACCTCCCTCCATTTTACATATTTATTCTACCCTTGACATAGCCTTGTTCTTGAATGTATCTTTAATTAGATATCCTAAGTAGTTGCAGTGTTTTTAAATTAAATTGCAGCCATAGAAGGACATGGTTCTTGTCATTTCTGGGCTGGATTGAACGAGCTAAAAAATGTTGTAAAATATTAAAACTTAGCATTCCTCTCCCCAGTTCAGAATCCCATTTTTCTTATTAGGTGGCACAATTCTTTTGGAATGATTCCCTTTTAAACCGTGATACTTTTCCATTTCTCTGTTCAGCATCTGGGTCCCTGAAATTCCTGTCCAAGGGTGACATCTTTGTGTTAAAGCATTGTTTGGAGGAAGCCTAAGTGGTAGTACATTCATTCTTTTTTATTTTTTTTTATTTTTTTATTTTTTTGACTGTGTTAGGTCTTTGTTGCTGCGCCCAGGCTTTTCTCTAGTTGCAGTGAACGGGGGTTACTCTTCCTGTGGTGCGTGGGCTTCTCATTGCAGTGGCTTCTCTTGTTGCGGAGCAGGGGCTCTAGGTGCGCGGGCTTCAGTAGTTGTAGCACACGGGCTCAGTAGTTGTGGCTCGTGGGCTCTAGAGCGCAGGCTCAGTAGTTGTGGCACACTGGCTTAGTTGCTCCATGGCATGTGGGATTTTCCCGGACATGCGCTCGAACCTGTGTCTTCTGCATTAGAAGGCAGATTCTTAGCCACTGCACCATCAGGGAAGCCCAATACATTCATTCTTAACCTAATTTTCACCTAAAATCCTTCCCACTGCTCTCCAGAGAAAGAGTCTTACAGAGCTCACCGACAGTAGCTAGGTTTATAAGTCAATGGATAATTTCTAGTATTGATATTTATCTCTTAGGGTCTCTCACTGATACACACAACATATCTTTCTTCCTGCAACAGCATTCTTCTAGGTTTCATGCTACATTTCTATCCAGTCTTTCTCAGTTTCTTTTTCCCTATTTTCTTCACTTATGAATCTATATTCTGATAAATTCCAGATTTATTTCTCTAGCTCAGACCTCTTCTCTAAGTTCATACCTTGTAGCTAACATTGAATTCTTGATGTTTTCCACCTTCCCATTGTAACAAATGGTACAATCATCCATTCTCTCACTTGTTTAAGCCAGAAACCTGATGCCCATCCCTGATTCCCCTTTCTCCTTTAAAACCCCCAATTCCAATACAGTCTTTACAAAAGTTTTTTCAAATTATGTACCCCCTCCCAAATTAAATTCTTTCTATCTCTATTGCCATCAGCTGATCCAGGCCATGATTTCCCACTCAGTCTACTGTATTAGCCTTCTAATTGGTGTGATATCTTTCTCTCTTGCCCCTCTTTCAATCCATTTTCTGGAACCTTAATCAAAGTAATCTTATAAGAATATAAATAAACATGATGTTACTCACTGTGTAAAACCTTTCAATTTATTATTGAATATAGAATATAATTCTTACTGTTAACCTACTTGATATGGTTGGACTGGTACTTGCCTCTACTCCTGTACCTAGAGTCACTTTCCCCTCTTCTCATTATTCTACAGCCACCAGCCTTTATGCAGCTTCTAAGCTCATTGGGTATTTCCTTGAGGCACAAGATGCATTAGGATGCATTTCTCGTGTGTTTTCTTATCTTTCAGGCTACAAATTAGTAATGCCTCTTGAGAAAACCTTCCAGACTACCCTGTCCCATTATGATCTCCACTAGACACTGTCTATTTTCTTTATGGTACTTCCTTATTTCTATACATTTGTTTATCTTCATCCTTTGTTATAATATAAGCACCTTTGAAGATAGACCAACTTGTTTTTGCTCACTACAAAAACAAAATTTTTAAAAATAAAAAAGTAAATCCTAAATAGTAGGTGGTTTGTTAATATTCACTAAAAGAGTTAATGAATCTATTTTTATATCAGCCCACATGGCAGTTAAATTCTGAAGAAATCACCATGAAAAGTGACAAGCAGGATCATGAAACTTTATTGATGAATGTGTTGGGATAGAATGCTTATGGGGAGGATCATTGAGGTAGAGTGTTTCAAAAAAAAAACACAAGTGAAAATAGGGGTAGATAGGGAGACCTAACAGAAAAGATAGAAGCATTTTACAAGAGAATTCACAGTCTCAGATTGAAATATCAATGAAGGGAAATGACATGAGAACTTTCAGCATTAATATTTTGGTAAAAATAGGGAGAAAAACAAAAATATTAATGCTGAACGATCCCATCTCAATGTTCCAATAGGTAAGAGAAATAGGAAAGGTAATTTTCCCAAACAGACCACATAACTGGCATTTGTATATACTATAATTAAAATTATAGACATTTCAGTTATCTGGATTCCTGAATGGATGAGCAAAAAGCAGAGCATTTGATCATGTCTACGACCTTGACTCAGAATTACAATACACTGAAGGTGACCACAGAAAGAATCTAGCCTGTTATTGAAATTGAATCCTCTCAACCCCTTCCCTGGATTTCTCTGTAGCACATGTCACCTTCTAATATACTATGGAATTAATTGTTTTTTTAACTATTGTCTGTCTTGCTTGATTAGTGTGTATGCACTTTGAAGGCAGGAATTTTTGTCTGTTTTGTTTACCTCTATATCTCCTGCACCTAGATAGTAGGTAAGTGCTCAATAAACTTTTATTCAATGGATAGAAATAAAAGTGAACTACATTATTTTACCTTCCATGTTGGAAAATATTTAAGGGAAAATAATTGAGAGATTTGGGAAAATTACCTCAAAATGTGCATATTCTTAGGCTTAGAAACTACTTATGGGCATCCATCCTAGGAAAATAAGTGAGTATGCAAATATATTTATACAAAGATGTGCATTGCAACTTTTTTATAATAATAATAATCAATGAGACCTAATACTCCATAATAATAGCAGATTCATTAAATAAATTCTGGATCATCCATGAATGCAAACCTAAGCAAACAATAAAAATGATGTCATTAGTTTATAAAAATATTTTGCATGTATTTCTCAGAGAAAACTAAGCTCAAATGACAGAGTAGTGTGTATAATACATATAATATTATACAATATTATAGTACATAATGTGAGCATATATCTGTGTGTTTGTGCATGTGTGTGTGTATGCACACAGAACTTCATGGACTAAAGCTTGAAGGGTTATCTACAATTTTGAAAGTTTTTATCAAGTGGAATTATATGTGATAATTTCCTCCTTGTATGTCTTTTCTAATTGTTCTACAATGGATATGAATTTGGGAGTCAATAAAATAATAGGTTGTATACTTTTTAAAAAGAACCTTTAACCCAGAAATTTTATAAATGATTATGCTGAAGTCCAGGAAGGTTAAATGTCCTGTTAAAAGTCATACAGCATCTTAGCTTTCCTTTGTAAGAGCATTATCTCTGAGAACATGGAAGAAGAAATAAGGACTCCAAGCATAATTCTAATCACCAAAAGAGAATATGATTTAAGTGAAGGAAAATTTAGGAGAATCAGACAACGCCGTTTAGAATTTGTTCCAGCTAAGATTAGCACAGAAAATTACAAAAAAGAAAGAAAGGAAGGAAGGAAGGAAGAAAAGAAGGAAGGGAGGGAGGGAGGATCTAAATTGAAAATAATTCAGAATGGGTAGAAGACTCTGGAAACTGAAAATCTGACATCACAAAGTTTCTACCGGTTAGGAACATGGGAGTCATCCTAAACACAGCTTGGCTACCCAGTGTGCTCTGCAATGAATCCCTTTTTTTAAATTTATTTTATATTGGAGTATAGTTGATTAACAATGTTGTGTTAGTTTCAGGGGTACAGCAAAGTGATTCAGTTATACATATACATGTATCTCTTCTTTTTCAGGTTCTTTTCCATTTCAGTTATTACAAAATATTGAGCAGAGTTCCATGTGTTATACAGTATGTCTTGTTGGCTATCTATTTTAAATATAGCAACATGTGTATGTCAGTCCCAAACTCCCAATCTCTCCCTTCCCCCACCCTTCCCCTCTGGTAACCATAAATTCTGGAGATTATCATACTAATTGAAGGAAGTCAGACAGAGAAAGACAAATGATATCACATGCAAAATCTAAAAAGGTGATACAAATGAACTTAATTACAAAACAGAAACAGACTCACAGACTTAGAGATCAAACTTATGCAATGAATTCTTATTATAAATGGGACTGGACTTATGTGAAAGGAGGTTTGTGACACAGGTCAGATATATGTATATTGCCAGGGAGGCCAATGAGCTTTCAAAATTTTTATAACAGCCATTCCTAAAGGTGTGAGGTGATAACTCATTGTAGTTTTGGTTTACACTTCCCTGATAATTAGTGATGTTGAGCATCTTTTCTTGTGCCTGTTGGCCATCTGTAAGCTTTCTTTGGAAAAATACCTGTCAGAACAGATACTGTCAAAATGACAAGAAATAACAAGTGTTGGCGAGGAAGTGCAGAAAAGGGAACACTTGTACACTGATGGTGGGAATGTAAACTGGTGCAGCCACTATGGAAAACAGTATGGAGGTTCCTCAAAAAATTAAAAATAAAACCACAATTTAATCCAGCAATTTAACTCTTGGATATTAGTCTGAAGGAAACTAAAACATTAATTCAAAAATTGCAGAGAAAGGAACACTCCTAAGTTCGTTCTATGAAGCCACCATCATCTTGATACCAAAACCAGACAAAGATATCACAACAAAATAATATTACAGACCAACATCACTGATGAACATAGATGCAAAACTCCTCAACAAAATACTAGCAAACACAATCCTACAACACATTAAAAGTATCATACACCATGATCAAGTGAGATTTATCCCAGGGATGCAAAGATTCTTCAATATATGCAAATCAATTGATGTGATACAGCATATTAACAAATTAAAGAATAAAAACCATATGATCATCTCAATAGAGGCAGAAAAAGTTTTGGACAAAATTCAACACTGATTTATGATAAATACTCTCCAGAAAATTGGCATAGAGGGAACATACCTCAACATAATATAGGCCATATAGGACAAACCCACAGCAAACATCATTCTCAATGGTGAAAAACTGAAAGCATTTCCTCTAAGTAATAAGACAGGATGTCCACTCTCTCCACTATTATTCCACATAGTTTTGGAAATCCTAGCCATGGCAATCAGAGGAGAAAAAGGAAAAAACGGAGTCCAAATTGGAAAAGAAGAAGTAAAATTGTCACTGTTTGCAGATGACATGATACTATACAGAGAGAATCCTAAAGATGCCACCAGAACACTACTAGAGTTAATCAATGAATTTGGTAAAATGGCAGGATACAAAATTAATGCACAAAAATTTCTTGAATTCCTATACACTAACAACAAAATATCAGAAAGAAAAATTATGAAGCACTCCCATTTACCGTTGCAACAAAAAGAATAAAATACCTAGGAATAAACCTACCTAAGGAGGAAAGAGACCTGTACTCAGACAATTATAAGACACTGATGAAAGAAATCAAAAATGGCACAAACAGATGGAGAGATATAACATGTTCTTGGATTGAAAGAATCAATATTGTCAAAATTACTGTACTAGCCAAAGCAATCTACAGATTCAATGCAATCTCTATCAAATTACCAATGGCCTTTGTCACATAATTAGAAAAAAAATTTTAAAATTTGTATGGAAACACAAAGGATCCTGAATAGGCAAAGCAATCTTGGGAAAGAAAAACGGAGCTGGAGGAATCAGGCTCCCTGACTTTAGACTATACTACAAAGCTACAGTAATCAAGACAGTGTGGTACTGGTACAAAAACAGAAATATAGATCAATGGAACAGGATAGAAAACCAAGAAATAGACCCACACATCTATTGTCACTTAATCTATGACAAAGGAGGTAAAAATATACAATGGAGAAAAAACAGTCTCTTCAAAATTTGGAGCTGGGAAAACTGGACAGGCAGCTATATGTAAAAGAATGAAATTAGAATGCTCCCTAACAACATACACAAAAACAAATTCAAAATGGGTTAATGACCTAAATATAAGACCCAACACTATAAAACTCTTAGAGGAAAAAATAGGAAGAACACACTTTGACATAAATCACAGCAAGATCTTTTTTGACCCACTCCTAGGGTAATGAAAAGAAAAAACAAAAATAAACAAATGGGACCTAATTAAACTTGAAAGCTTTTGCACAGCAAAGAAAACCATAAATAAGGTGAAAAGACAACACTCAGCATGGGAGAAAATATTTACAAATGAAGCAACTGACAAGGGATTAATCTCCAAAATACACAAGCAGCTCATACAGCTCAATATCAAAAAAACAAACAACCCAATCCAAAAATGGATGGAAGACCTAAATAGACATTTTTCCAAAGAAGATATACAGATGGCCAAGAGGCACATGAAAAGATTCTCAACATCACTAATTATTAGAGAAATGAAGATCAAAACTACAATGAGATACCACCTCATACTGGTCAGAATGGCCATCATTAAAAAGTCTAAAAAAACAAATGCTGGAGAGGGTGAGGAGAAAAGGGAACCCTCTTGCACTGTTGGTGGGAATGTAAATTGATACAGCCACTATGGAGAACAGTATGGAGGTTCCTTAAAAAACTAAAAATAGAACTACCATATGACCCAGCAATCCCACTACTGGGCATATACCCTGAGAAAACCATAATTCAAAAAGACATATGCACCCCAATGTTCATAGCAGCATTATTTACAATAGCCAGGACATGGAAGCAACCTAAATGCACATCGACAGATGAATGGAAAAAGATGTGGCACATATATACAATGGAATATTACTCAGCCATAAAAAAGAATGAAATTTGGTCATTTGTAGAGATGTGGATGGACCTAGAGTCTGTCATACAGAGTGAAGGAATAAAGATGCAGACATAGAGAATGGACTTGAGGGCATGGGGAGAGGGAAGGTTAAGCTGGGACAAAGTGAGAGAGTAGCATTGACATATATACACTACCAAATGTAATATAGCTAGCTATTGGGAAGCAGTTGCATAGCACAGGGAGATCAGCTCAGTGCTTTGTGACCACCTAGAGGGGTGGGATATGGAGGGTGGGAGGGAGATGCAAGAGGGAGGGGATATGGGGATATATGTATATATATAGTTGATTCACTTTGTTATACAGCAGAAACTAATACAACATTGTAAAGCAATAATACTCCAATAAAGATGTTAAAAAAAAAAAAAGAAAGAATGGCAAGTCGGGCTTTTTAGTGGGAGAGCAACCAACTCCACCCATGTCAATAGACTCTGATGGGTTCCAGTTGAGTAGAAATAAAGTAAACATCACCAAGGATAAGCATGCCTTCAAGAAACAGTCCTTTGTAGCTATTAAATAATTCAGCATCAGCTAAGCTGAATGCACTCATCATAACAAACAGCTGTAGAAACCAAAAGAGGCCACAAACTTTAACAGTGAACCACAGGTCTTACAAAGGAACTGGTGATCATAGCAGTGCATCCAAGTTGGAAACACTCTAAAATGTTTGTAAGCTATCTTTACCAAAATAAGAATTCTGTAACTACTTAGGATTTTTCCGTTAGTGGATAAAACTTTACTGAATATTATTTTATAGATAATTAAAAGACATATTCCATATATTGAAGAAATCCAGCTAGTCAAGACCCATTTTGATTGAAACATCAATTGAATTAATAATAGATTAACTCAGCTATGCATTCAACATGAACAACATGAAAATAGCAATTCTAAGGCATAATTATTCCAAAATATCTTGTCTAATTTGAGATTGTATTCCTTGTTGAACTTGGAGTTGGTATTATGACATAAAATGGAAGAGGATTATCATATGTCTGGATTCCTGGAAGTGTTTAACAGTATTTAGAGGATATTAGCTTTAGATTAACAGTGGTCAAACTAAAATTGCAGTAGATCTATTTAATTGACAGCTGAATCGACAGTTGAGCTCACCATCTAGGAATAAACTTGTGATTCGGTTTTTGGAGTCATCAGCATATAAATTATAGTTGAAACCATAGAATTAGATACAAACATCACCAGGTAGAGTGAATAGAGTGTGAAGGCAGGGAATCTTCTAGGATTAAAGTTTAAACAATAGGGAAAGTTCAATAAAAAACAGAAGGAATGGTCAAAGAGGTAGGAGGGAAACCACTGTGCAGTGTGTCACAGAGAGAGAACACCTAGAAGTTGGGGGAGGTCAACATGTTAAGTTGACAACCACTCCAATTTTCATGAACTCATTTTATTGATGTGCAAATGGTGGAAAAGTGGTAAACCACTATGCTCCTCTAGGTTGGTTCCACTGCATTTATTGAGTTGAAGCCTTTCACCCTGTAAGTCACACTCCCAATTTTGTTTGTGACTCTGGAAAGTCCACATCTATATATTCATCATGTGGTTAGGGATAACCTTCTGTTTGCCAGATTATGGTGGTATAAGGATAATACAAAGATAGTCATGATTCCTGATTGCTGCCATTATGAAGTGTACATCCTATTTACTAAGGATGGTGTTTGTTGAACATTTACATTAGGTTAATTAATATGTTAAGTACTCTCTAGTTGTCTTCTTATTTGATTCTCACAACAATTCTACAAGGAGGTATGTTAGATTATAATCCATACTTAATGAAGACAAAATCAAAAAGTAAAAGAATTTTTTTTTAATTTATTTACCTTATTTTTGGCTGTGTTGGGTCTTTGTTGCTGCGCACAGGCTTTTCTCTAGTTGCGGTGAGCGGGGTCTACTCTTCGTTGCAGTGAGTGGGCTTCTCATTGCGGTGGCCTCTCCTGTTGTGGAGCACGGGCTCCAGGCACGTGGGCTTCAGCAGTTGTTGCATGCGGGCTCAGTAGTTGTGGCTTACGGGCTCCAGAGCACAGGCTCAGCAATTGTGGTGCACAGGCTCAGTTGCTCTGTGTCATGTGGGATCTTCCTGGACCAGGGCTTGAACCCATGTCCCCTGCATTGGCAGGTGGATTGTCAACCACTGCGCCAGCAGGGAAGCCCCCAAAAAATGAAAGAATTTTTAATTGCTATGCTATGTTGGGAGAAGATAAAATAAGTCCAATTATCTTCTAGTTTACATCCCTTCCAATTTTTATAACAACTGTCGTTCTCTCTAAGTACTATCTTTTGCAGAAGAGCTATTCCTTTTATGACAAAATTTTTAGGCCTTTTGTTTTCCTGGATACATTTATCAGGATATTCTAAATGTGCACAATGACCTCTTCTAAAGCATTTTTGGATATAGTCTTTCAAACACAGTGTAATAATCACCTCTTTTATTGTGGAAACTCCAAATCTCCTGACATTACTTTACAGTCAGCTTTTCAGCGATTATATACAGTGTTGAGGGATTTAAACAAAAGTCATAAAAACCTGTCTTTCTTTTCATATAAAGTGAAATTATGTCACCTTGTCCTTGGATACAAATAATTTGGGGGTCATTGTTTCTTTAGATCTAAGACATAAAATGGCACTGAAAATACAGATCTGGGAGGAACATTATTCCACATAAGGCTCTTAATATGATACCTGGAATACGCATATTCAATAAATTTTAGCACCTGTTACTATCCGTTTTCTGTTCTAGAGATGAGGAAATTGAATAATTCAGCTTTCTCACTCTCAACAATTAACTTTATGCCCTATAACCCAATCTCTGGATTTACGGCATCTTTGGTATTCTCACTCTGAGCATAATAAAGACTACCTTTGGCTTATGAACCTCTGCCTATTCCTGGCTTAAGATGCTGAGACACCATTTTTTCAGTCCTTCCACCCCAATTCACTCTGTTTATTTGATCTCTTTCTATAATGTAAAGTGTACTTTTCCAACAAAATCCATTTGAGAGTCTAGTAACACTACACACCTTCTTTAGAGCCTCTGATTTTTTCATACTTATTAGGATTATCTAATTGTATTACCAGAATTTAATTTTACACACATTCAGAAAAAGCCACCTTCCTTTTTAACATCACTCTTTAAAGTTATTCTTCTTATATTTGCTCTAAAATTTCTACAATTTACTCTCCTAAAATTTGGAATTATGATCCTTATCAGTGATTCCTTTCTAGATGATACAAATTCAAAATTGGAAACAAATGTTTCTCTCTGTAGTTTGTTAAGCTGAAGCAACTTCCTTTATTATCAGGGAAGAACCCTTCTTGTGACACTTGTAAGTAGGACAAGTTAAGAGATATACACATTTCATTTATAAGAGTAAAGGTATCCAGAAGAAACCTCAAAGATGTCTCCCCTTGTGACATCTTGATTCTGTCAGTTGGATGACCTGCAGGACAGACAGATCACCATATCCTGTGTCTAGCTGGCCAGCCTATGTGGAATACATTCCCACAAGAATAACACTTCACTTTTTTCCCTTTCATTGACACCCAAATGTTTCTCTCCTTTTTTCCACCCACTGATTCTTTTACTAGTGTTATTCTTGTTGACAAACAGGGCTATTCCACACTTATTTTTTAGACTATTTTCTTTTTCACAAAGAAAATCCTTCCATGGCCATAAAAAATCTATCACACACAGTGACATGCATTGTTTTAGAATGTGAGGAGAAGAAAAAATATATAACAGTATTAAAGTACATCTTCAAATCTATTCAAAGTTAAGGTAATGTCTTGTGTTCCTTGCAGAAAAAAACACCTTCACAGCTTATTTCTCTCCATTTCACCCAAACGGAAGGGCTCTTTATCTGACTTTCTAACTACTGTGCTGTTGCTTGTCTTTATCTATGTGAAGCTTGAGTTTGTTGTCATATCTGAAAATTAAAAAGAATATAGTCAAACTACTTTACTTTTCAGAAAATATACATAGAGCTATGTATACATAGAGCTCTATTTAATTATGGTATTAAAGTTTTCTATACTTCATGTTCCAAAATTCTGTGAGTTTATGATTCTAAATGCTTGTGAGACTCACAAATTATTATTTCATTTGATATTATTATAGTTATGGCTAGTTCACATTGCAAAGAGTTCTAAATGTACACCTAAACACCCTGAAATGTTTTTCAATATTTATTTTTCCGTAGACTTAAACACAATGAAAATGGGGAAATGGAAGAAAATAGAGGCTAAAAGAGAACCATATGTCTTAATATTGGCCACTCATATATTTTATGGTTGCTTACCACTTGTGTTTTCTTGCATGTTAATTCATTCAGTGAATTTATGGTGGGTGGAAATTGAAGGCAGGTATTGAAGTATGATGTGTACCATGGTAATTAAAATTCTATTGAGTAAAAATGTGTTTATTCCTTCCTTAAATTTTACTACTACTCAGTTGAACAATGTTTCTGTCAGTGAAGAAGGAATGGGATAGAGAAAGCTGGAGCACCACTTGCAGACATTTCATCTAAATAGCAACAATTAGATAAGATTCCATCAATCCAGTTTTTGTCTCCTCTAGGATAGTTTGGGTCTGTCAAAACAATATTGCCAGATATCTAAGGACACAAGGAGTTAGATTTGAAAATATTACTATTGTTATTGTTATTACTAAATGCATCCAGGGGTCAGGTGGGTCTTTGAAAAAGATTTTTATGCATTTTTCTCCTGTTTTCTTATCACAGGTAAGAAAAACAGATTAAATTTATTTATTCATTCACTTAACCAATTATTTATCGAGCTTTTTTTCTGACCCCAGGGAATTCTTTTTATTACCTCCAAACAGGGAAGGTGAGCTAGTGATGTCTCCTTCTGGCGATGGCCATGCCTCTGCGCATACCCTCCCTCCCAGCCACCTCGGCCTTGAGCTCAGCCAGCCCGGAGGGTCCCTCCTGGACAACGGGGTGGGGGTGGTGGGGGCAGCAGGAAGGGAAACAGCTGTGGGCTCCGGGCCCCTACAGGGCATCCCCGGCCTCCCCCTTCCCGCCCACTGTGAACCACCAACAGCCAAGGGCCAGAAAAGGTCAGGAGACAGGAGGGGAAAACCGGGGAGTAATCTCTAAAAACAACCCACCCTGAAATTCTAGAAATTTGGTATACACCAATTAAAAAAACAGCTGAAATATTTCCTGTCATTGGCTGACATTCTAATAATAAATTCACTCACTTACTATTAGACATAATAAATGAAGTAAAATATATATTAGAAGTGGATACATTCTTTAGAAAAAAGAAAGAGTAGAGCAATGTAAGGAAGATCTGGATTGCTGGAGTGATAGCAGGGGAGTTCTGGATTATAAAGTGTCATTCTTTCCTCAGTTAAAGTTTTTGGCTTAAATTCTACTTTATTTGACATCAGGATTATAATCTCTGCATTCTTAGGTTTCATCTTGTCTAGTAAACTTTGCCTATTTCTTTGGTTTTTAGCCTTTGAATCACTGTATTTCAGGTTTATCTCTTGTATATAGCATAGCGTTTGATTTTGTTTTATAAGCCAAATTGAAAATCTATTTTTTCATTAAATGAGTATACCCTAATGACATTTATTAAATGACTAATATGTTGGGTCTCAGTTCTGTCATAGTATCATGTTGTAATTACCATGTGTATTATGTTATCTTATTTTTACAGTGTTTTTCCTCTGTTTTTTGTATGTCCTCTTTGTTTTTCATATTGTCTGTTTCTTTTCATTTTTCTACTATATTTTGGTACTTATAAAGGTTTCTCTTTTTGTTCTGGTAGTTACCTTTGTTTTAATACTTTCACCATGATCTTAATTCTTTTCTTTTAGTCTCTCTTTTAAATGTTTATATCTCTTCTGTCAGTTTTTAATTAGACTCCTACTTAATACAGATGCGGTAGTCAATGAACTAATCTTACTTCTTCTCTCCTCATTTTTTCTTTAAGTTTCATTGTTTTATTTGTCAGAACATATCGTATTTACATACTCTTCTTCTATACTTCTTAATTCTATAATTAAAAATGTGAAATACTCACCATCAATCCTTTTGCCAGAGTTTCTCCAGTCAGCTTTCAACTAGAGGTTCATCCTCTAATAGATTCCTTTAGAAACGCACATGTGTTCTTTGAATTTTTGCACATTCAAAACTGAGTTTCTACCATATGACGTTATTTATAAGTGGAATCTAAAATATGACACAAATGAACTTATCTGCGAAACAGAAACAGACCCACAGGTATAGAGAACAGACATGTGTTTGCCATGGAGTGGGGGGGAGGGGTGGATTGGGAGTTGGGGTTAACAGATGCAAACTAGTATATTCAGAATGGATAAATAACAAGGTCCTACTGTATAGCACAGGGGAATATATTCAATATCCTGTACTAAACCATAATGGAAGACAATATAAAAAAGAATGTATATATAATGTACAACTGAATCACTTTGCTGTACAGCAGAAATTAACACAATATTGTAAATCAAGTATATTCCAATAAAAAATAAATAAATTTGTAAAAAGAAAAAAAAAAAACCTGATTTTCTATTACTTTGACACTTGAAGAACTCAGCTGGTGTCAGGATTTCTTTTATTTCTTGAAAATGCTGGTTCACGTTGCCTTGTTTTATATTTCATTTTTGAGAAGTCTGGTTGCCTGTCTACTTCTCATGACTTTGGTCTTCATCATCTTTGGAGGCCCTGAGGATGTTTTAATTTTCTCTAAAGTCTAAAAGTTTTACTTAGATATATTTTGGAGTTGCTTGTTCTAGTTCAATTTTTTCTGATATCCATTTGGCCCCTTCAATGTGCAGATTCAAGTCTTATTTTATGGAGAGTTTTCTTGGATTATAGTTGGAAATATTAGTTCTGTTCCATGGTTTTAATTTGCTTAGTCAAGGAGTCCAGATATACAAATGCTGGACATCCTTTGCTCACCTTCCATGTCCATCACTTTCAATCTGACCCATTCTGTTTTCCTTTTTTATGTCATTGTCATTCTTCTGGTGGCTTTTTTCTTTCATCAAGGCCCTTTTCATTCGAATCTGTTCTCACTTGATTGTCTTGTACCTTAGTCTTCATTTGCAATATTTAATTGTTTCTTCTGTTTCTTTCCTGGGTTCAATTAATTCTCATTTTATTTCTTTCTCTTTTATCTATTTATGCACTGAATGTTTAATTTCCAATTCAAAGTATTTTAAAAGTATTTCTTAATGCTTGTTTGAGGATATTGAATTCGGTTTGGCATATTGTGTTATAGTTTTCATCAGCTTTTTGGTTAGTTTGTTGAGAAAATTTTCATAAGCTGAAATTCTTTAATTAACTTTTCTTGATTTTTTCATGATAGTTTTTTATGGATGTAGTCTGCTCTTTTCTGTTCCTCTATGCTTCATAGTTCGAGAGTGTCCACTTGTTTTAGTTCTGCCCTAATCTGTGCAACTTCTTTTATAAATGGCGTTTTGAGAGCAGTGTGGCGAGTGGAGAGATTGGTATGATTTTCCTTTTTGTGTCTTTGGTTTCTTTAGCCTTCCCCTCTTGTTTCATCCTTGTCCTTCATGGCCATATGTCCGAGTTGTACCTCCTCATCTTCATCTGACTCCTCCCCTCTCCCTGGAAGCAAAGACTCCTAGCAGTTGCCACTTCCAATGCCACTCACTATCCCCTAACACAGTGCTATGAACCACCAAGTCCTGACCTGTGCTCAGTATTTTGGCATTTAGTATTGAACTTTCTCTCTTTAGTTATGATTTCATTTGTGTTTTATCTAAGGCATCTTCATTCATCTATTCTTTTCAACTGAGCCTCCTAAGCCTCCTCTCGCTCTCCCTCTTGACACCCACAGGCTTACAGGGCAGGCATTGGAACTGCTATTGGAATTTTTTCCTACTATTTACAGGTGATCTGAAGATTACTACATTTTCTGTTTCCTACTGTTGCTAAAGGTGTGGATCAGCTGTGGTTTTACCTGTGGATCATCTCTTATTGCTGGTTTTGTAGGTTTTGAGGGGAGGGTGAGTAAGGAGAATTAAACTCAGGCAGCCACCATTGGCTTCTAATCTCATCGATCTTCAAGATCTGAAATAAGGTCAACAGAGGAGATTTTTTTTAAATTATTTATTTATTTATTTTTGGCTGTGTTGGGTCTTCACTTCTGTGCGAGGGCTTTCTCTAGTTGCAGCAAGCAGGGGCCACTCTTCATCGCAGTGTGCAGGCCTCTCACTATCGCGGCCTCTCTTGTTGCGGAGCACAGGCTCCAGATGTGCAGGCTCAGTAGTTGTGGCTCACGGGCCTAGTTGCTCCGTGGCATGTGGGATCTTCCCAGACCAGGGCTAGAATCCATGTCCCCTGCATTAGCAGGCAGATTCTCAACCACTGCGCCACCAAGGAAGCCCAACAGAGGAGATTTTAATGAGATAGTTACATCAAACAAAGACCTGTAGGAGATTACGAAGTTAGCCATAGGGATTTGGGGACAGAAATATTCAGGCAGAGGAAACAGAGAAGGTCTAAGGTGTAAACATGTCTGACATGTTTGAGGAAATAAATGAGGGGGCTGGCGTAGCCTATGGATGTGGATGTAGGTGGTGTGAGGAAAAGAGCAGTGTGAGAGGTCAGAGAAGTGAGGGGATGGGGAGCATTGTAAAGGCTGAGTTAACTTGTCTGAGGATTACAGTTGGTGGAGGTGATATTCAGATCTAAATTTGTCTCCAGCTGTGTTCTTTGCACAATATAATGTTAACGTTCATAAAAAGTTTTATGAAATTCATCTTAATTAAAACTATAACCCAGAATCTCCAATTTTGGATTAGTAAAATAATCTTGCAGTGTGGAAATATGGACCCAATTTATCTCTGGTGTTCGCCCTTCCCTTGAGCCTGTTATACATTTCCACTGACACCCCAGTACACATTTCTAGGGAAGAACTGAACCATTTTAACATGCAATTCAAAACAAATAGACAATCCTTTACTTTATACCCTTTAAATCTCTAAAAAATATATATAGTAAATATAACTACTGAAACAATAAACCAAAGATTTATTAGAAACAAAAGTGAAACAGTGAAAAAACTACAACTCCTAATAATAAAACTTATAATACTGACATTATGTAGTGCTTATTATGTGCTAGGAACCATTATAATTGCTTTCTATATGTTAAATCATTAATTCCTCAACAACCCTAAGAACTAAGTATCCTCTCAATTCTATTTTAAAGGTGAAGAAATTGAGGCACAGTTAAACATCTTCCCTGAGGCTGCCCACGAAATTTAGCTGATCTTGTTTATAGAATCATCGCTCTGCACAAGTTTAGATATATTATCTCCACAAAAACCTATTGGACTGTTAGAGGGAGATTAAGTTCTTTCTTCTAGCTGCCTTTTCACATCTGATTATTTCCCTCTTGCTTGCATTCCCTGATAATTGACACTAGGTTGGGATCTACTTTCTCATATGACTCCACTTCCTTAGCAAATTGATGTGTTCTTCCCTTTTATCCACAAAGAAATAAATTCCATAGCATTCTTACTGTAAACACACTGGGGGTAAGTGTGTGTATTTCTTTAAAATAACCTAGTGGATGGGACTTCCCTCGTGGTCCAGTGGTTAAGACTCCATGTTTCCAATGCAGAGGTCATGGGTTGGATCCTGGTTGGGGAACTAAAATCCCACAGGCCGTGCAGCATGGCAAAAAAAAAAAAAAAAAGGGAGTGAACATTAAAAAATAAATAAATAACCTAGTGGCGATTATAAGACCTCTCTTCTGTGTTTTAAATTTCTTTCTAATACCTTTGTGTCTAGTTAGTCACTGAGTTTATTGAAAAAGATAGACAAGTTTGATCTCTCTTTTGTGTTGTCTTGCAATTCATTTGATACATACTTTCTCATCAGGAGCACCTGGGAGCATCTGAAAAATAGGAGTGAAGGAACCTTTTAAATAAGTCTACTCCATTTAAGCTCTCACCATTAAACATTATATATTCAAGTAACTGAGTCACTTCTAAGGGCCAGGAAGCAAACTCAAATAAATGAATGAATGCATTAGGTTACAAGGATAAGTAAAATTATAAGCTGATCATTAAAGCATAGGACAATGTGTACTGTAAATAGACAGAGAAGAGCACAGAGGAGACCAACGTTCTTTAAGTCAAACAAGATAAACCAGTGTGTCCTAATCCTCCCTCTCCCCATATTCTATTAGTGGAATGTTGATCTGTGGATCCTTTTCCTTGCATCCTGCAAGAAGACTTTGCAGAGAACTGTCAAACATACATCCTGCAAGAAGGCTTTGTAGGGAACTGTCAAACATACAAGTATTTACACAGTGACTCATACACATATATACTGCAGGCACAAATGAGAGAAAGAGCATTTCCTGTATGTGTGCCTAGTACATACAACACACTCAGCAGAAATGTATTATATACTGGAAAAATGAGTGGTCACTTTAGATGCATCCTTTTTCTGGTTAATTCAGGAGACTTGAAAAGTAAATCTCTTGAATGACTTAAGTTAACATGAAACATTGGAGACATTTTTGTTGTGCACAGGATGAAAGTATCATAGCCTGTGACAGTAGAAAGAGCATGTGAAGAATCATGGATTCAAATCCTAGCTTTGCCATTGACTAGACATTCATTAATTTCCCCATTCATTTGTTAACAAATGTTTACTGAGCATCTAATCTGTGCCAGGCACTGTTTTGGTGTTGAGATGGCAGTCATGAACAAAAAGAGGTAAAATTCCTAGTATCATGCAGCTTACATCCCATGGAGGGATACAGACAAGAAGCAAGATACATAAGTGAAATATGTGGTATAGTGATAAAAGGGAACAAGAAATGTGAGGGGTGTGGTGTTCAAAATTTCAGGCACAATAGCTAGTGAAGTACTTACTGGAAAAAAAGTGCTATTTGAATTAAATACCTGAAAGATATGAAGGGCTTAGTGCAAGATGTTTAATCTCTCTGCACTTAGTTTCCTCATCTGTAATCTGGGGAAGGATTAAATTGAATGGTCTATGTCAAAGTAACTAGCTAAGTAATGGCACCTAATTGATGCTTTTTACATAGTTGTCCTTTTGACACCCAGGTTCAAAGTCAGCACCACAGAGGATTGTCAGAGGTTCTCCAGCAGAGTTGAAATGTTTTAAAGGAAAAAAGACATTACAACAGAGCCAGTTAATCATGATAAATATTATTTTGGCCTCTGATTATACATTTCAGCATGAATATCACCTGTGGAGGTAGACCCCAGCAGACAAATTAAGGCAAGTTTTCATTCATGATTAGAAGGCTACATTGGATTTCAAGGGTGCAGCTTAAATTTATGGATATATCTGACGGCATTAACTACTGTCAGTGTTGATGGCTCCAGCTACTGATCATCAACGAAAAATGAGAAAGAAGAGATTATGTTTTATTCATTCAGTACTAATTTGCATGTATCTTGATGCAGAAGTAAAGCGATGCAATCAATAGATGGTGCCAGAGAGTTGGTTCTCATTGCAAGGTCAAAATTAGTGTGTGCAAGGATTCTGACATTTTCTCAGACCATGTTAAACATTCTCATATTTGATGAATTGTTAACATAAGAAAAATCTAAAACTTTATGTTATTCACATTATTGTACATCACAATTAGACATCTTCAACAATTTAGTAAAAATATTGCATACATTATTTGAACATGTATCCAATGTACTGAATTGAATTATGAATACATATGTGTGTGTGTATACACACACATTTTTTTTTTAATTAATTAATTAATTTATTTATTTTTGGCTGCGTTGGGTCTTCATTGCAGTGCGCGGGCTTTCTCTAGTTGCGGCGAGCGGGGGCTACTCTTCATTGTGGTGCGCGGGCTTCTCATTGCGATGGCTTCTCTTGTTGTGGAACACGGGCTCTAGGTGCGTGGGCTTCAGTAGTTGTGGCACGCAGGTTCAATAGTTAAGGCGCATGGGCTTAGTTGCTCCACGGCATGTGGGATCTTCCCAGACCAGGGTTCGAACCCGTGTCCCCTGCATTCGCAGGCAGATTCTTAACCATTGTGCCACCAGGGAAGTCCCATACACACATTTTAATAATATTGGAACAGCTTAACACAAATTATGCAGGGAATACATGGTGGTGCTATCTACCTATTTGAGGAGGTTTTCCCAGCAAATCATTCCTCATTGGAGTGTCTTCTTCAGGATGGAAGGCACCATGTCTCTTCACCCATCAGCCTTTTGATCAAAATGACATTTCATAGTTTCATTCATTCAGGAAATATTGTTTGAATTAAAATATCACACAGTGATATCGTTTTCAAGACCTCCCACCTTTTGTATTATTTTAATAAAACAGTTTAGTAATTAATAATATTCAATCTTTTATATGCATACTGATTACCCATGTTTTATCCAAAACTTTGTTACAACATAGAGTATATGAATTTTTTAGTAAATTTATTTTATTTATTTATTTTGGCTGCTTTGGGTCTTCGTTGCTGTGCGTGGGCTTTCTCTAGTTGCGACGAGTGGGGGCTGCTCTTTGTTGCGGTGTGTGGGCTTCTCATTGCAGTGGCTTCTCCTGTTGTGGAGCACAGGCTCTAGGAACACGGGCTTCAGTAGTTGTGGACACGGGCTTAGTTGCTCCGCAGCATGTGGGATCTTCCCAGACCAGGGCTCGAACCCGTGTCCCCTGCATTGGCAGGTGGATTCTTAACCAGTGTGCCACCAGGGAAGCCCCAGGAGTATATGAATTTTTAAAACCATTAAATTCACTTAGAATAGTGCCAGGCAACATGGAGAACATAATATAAATGTTATTAATATTATTAATATAGTATCATTGATATAGTTCATGGTTGTAGTACTATTAAATAATATGCATAGAACCACAATATTAGATTGCTTATTTCAAAGCACAAAGAATGATAAAAATATGTATTACATTAAGACAAATAGGAAAATTTAATGAATCACAGAGATGTACTTCAAACTCCAGGTTTTGGCAGAGTTAAGTTTACATATAGAAGCAAATGTTTTCTGTGTAATAAATATAGTGTTTGAAGTTATTTCATCTGAAAACGTTTGAGGTGTCAAAAATAAGCAGCAGAATCTGTAATTTTGTCATTTAAAATATACTACAGACTATGTAAATTGACAAAAGTTAACTATTGAAAATTATAACAATTTCATAAAACTTTACATATTATATGAAAAATTGTTTAAAATAGAAATAGACATTTTAGTAGAGGTGAGGAAATAAAGACAATTACTGAAGTAGATTTGGGGAGCAAAGTAGATAATGTATTATGCCAACTGTAGTTGAGATGGAGCAGAACGTCAAATTCTGTGCATAAAGCCTGGGAAAGAAAAGTCGGTTAATTGGATTAAGGTAATTTAAAAGAGTAGAGAAAGGTCTGAATATCTTGAATTTCAGAAAATGATAATATTTCAATGTCTTTTTATAGAAAGCATCTTAGAATCTTTTGCTAGTGTACTCAGATTTGTATTTGACATGACAATTGATCATGTTATTAAATCTCAAGAGACTAGATTGTCCCATAAGGATTCCAATATAAGGCAATTTGGTGTCAAATGTGTTTCTACAAGTAGATATGACATTGGACTATAATTTTAAGAGGAGGTGAAAATTTTAAATCTCTTCTACCAAAGAAACTTTTGTTAGCAAAATTTACAATTTTGAATAAATCAATATGATACCTAAAAACTTAAAAATTATTTATTATGAGGTTCATTGTTCTAATAACAAGATTATGGATACTATATTTCATGATTCCATTACTTCCATTTTATTATGATTTTAGTTACAGAAATAGGATTGCACTATTATTCATGCCAGAGTATACTCATAACCACTACTGCTTACTTTGTTACTCACTGAGTAACTATAGTTCTACCCTACAATGGCCTTAGAGTAACTTAGCCCAGGAAAGCTTTATAATAATCCCCTTTCAATAACTTCTACAATAATTGAACATAAGTCTTTAATACTTTCCCATTTTTTGCTGAGATTTAACTCCTTAAAATTGCTCTCTCCTGGACATGTATGTGTTTTCATCTGAATAAATTCTCCTAAGCAACGATGTTAGGTTTCACAACTCCATATTATGGGTCTAAAACAGCCTGGATAAGCTTCCTTAACAGATAAGGCTGTTTTTCAATTCTAAACCTGCTTAACCCCAAAATTCTTGTTCAGTCTATCTCTGGGGCCCATACGGTCTGGTGTCTGGGACAGTTCTGATTTATGCCCTTCTAGTTTAACATTTGTCCTCCACCAAAGTGCCCTACTTTAGATGATAAATTATATGGTCACTCTAGATCACACTAAGAAACAAGGATTATTTAATCAGGATTCAGATACTGCATCAATTCACTGGAAAGCTAGAAATGTGGTTTCTACTTAAGAGCTTTAAAAAAAATTAAAAAGAGAATCTGAACATCTAGTCAAGTTAGTGTCTACCAGACATTTGCATAAATATCATTGTGTACAACAGTTAGTCTAACACTAAAAACAAACATGGTATGAAACTTGGAGGTGGCTATCAGAGATAAATATTAGAAATTTTTGCATGCTGCAAACATGATTACTTTAGAAGGAATTTGTCCCTGAGTAAAATATTAATAAAGGATACTCTTCAAGTGCTTTTAATTCCCTGCCACTATTTTTTTTTAACTGACATACAACAAAATAGGTTATTTTTTCAGCCAAGGAAGTTCTAAGAATATTATCATCAAAATAATTATCTATACATAAATATAGACCAGCTGAGCATGAGGCCAAAGTCCTTAAATGGCCTATGGAGGCTTTGCAATTGCTGTTCCCTGTACTTTGGAATACTGTTCTTTCTGAGATCCCCATCACTTGCTTCCACTCCTTCAGGTCTTTGCTCAAATGTCATCTTCAAATGGAGCCCGTTTTAGTTGAATTAAAGCAGTAGTCCCCCATTCTCCACACACCTTATTTTTTTCCCTGCTTTACTCTTCTCAACAGAACTTGTGCTTTCTAACATACTGTGTAGTTTACATTTTTCTTATTCTTTATCTGCCCTTCTAAAATGTAAGCCCATTGAGAGTAGGGTTTTTATTTTGCTTTGTTTTGTTTTTTAGGTTTATTTCTTTCACTGGTATTCTTGTGATGTATAACACAATGTCTGGCATATTGTAGGTCTTCAATAAATATTTGTTGACAAAAAGAATGAAGAAATAGATTCTGAATATGCTGAATTTCAGCTTTGAGATGATGCTTTGACACTCTTGTTGGAAGTATGTTTCAGAGATTAGCATGATGACCCACTGGAACAGCAGCCTTTTTTGATTACTCTTAGATATTAGCCATCTCTGAGAACCAGCAATGGTTAGCACCTTATGTGCATACATAGTACAAAAGCTCACAATAATGCTACAAGATGGATATGAAATTAAATAATATGACTCTTTCCTATAGTTATCAAAGGATAGAGGGTTCAGTTTATGACCAGTCAGTTGTTGTGTGTTTGTTTGTTTTGTTTGTCCTGTTGCAATGGGACATATTTGCAATATGACTGAGCACAAAGTGTAAGACTGATGTTCACTCCTGGATTGTGGATCCAGCCTCATTTCCTTTTATATACACCATGTTTGTTTGAAGATCTGCTTCCCAGGGGCCCAAGACAGCTTTCTTTCTGATATTATTGAGGTTCTCATTTGATAGGCAAATATTAATCAGTGATTCTATGGGCAGACTTGAAAAACAGTTGTTCCCTTGAAATAGCTTTTTCTGTTCATAGTAACATGACCAGTCTCATTTAGATTAACCCATGAAAATGGGACAATAAGTGAAAATGTTATCACTGACTGATTACTGACAATGTGCTAGGCATACCCAGTCATCGTTCGAAACGAACAAGATGAAACATACTTTTTAACTAAGTTTTTATTGGAGTATAGTTGATTTACAATGTTGTTAGTTTCTGCTGTACAGCAAAGTGAGTGAGTTATACATATACATATATCCACTCTTTTATAGGCTCTATTCCCATATAGGTCATTACAGAGTATTGAGTAGAGTTTCCTGTGTTATACAGTAGGTTTTTATTAGTTATTTATTTTATATATAGTAGTGTATATATGTCAATCCCAATCTCCCAATTTAGCTCCCCACCCTCCTTCCCCCTTGGTAACCATAAGTTTGTTTTCTACGTTTATGACTCTATTTCTGTTCTGTAAATAGGTTCATTTGTACCATTTTTTTTTAGATTCCAAATGTAAGTGATATCATATATTTGTCTTTCTCTGTATGACTTAGTTCACTCAGCATGACAGTCTGTATGTTCATCCATGTCACTGCAAATGGCATTATTTTGTTCTTTTTTATGACTGAGTAATATTCCATTGTACCACATCTTCTTTTATCCATTCCTCCATCAGTGGACATTTAGGTTGCTACCGTGTGCTGGCTATTGTAAATAGTGCTGCAATGAACATTGGGATGCATGTATCCTTTCAAATTATGGTTTTCTCCTGGTATACACCCAGGACTGGGATTCCTGGATCATATGGTAGTTCTATTTTTAGTTTATTAAGGAATCCCATACTGTTCTCCATAGTGGCTATACAAATTTACATTCCCATCAAAGTGTAAATGCTCTCCAGCATTTATTGTTTGTAGATTTTTTGATGAGGGCCATTCAAACCAGTATGGGGTGATGCGCAATTACAGTTTTGATTTGCATTTCTTTAATAATTAGTGATGTTGAACATTTTTTCATGTGTTTGTTGGCCATCTGTATGTCTTTTTTGGAGAAATGTCTATTTAGATCTTCCACCCACTTTTTGATTGGGTTGTTTGTTCTTTTGCTATTGAGCTGCATGAGTTGTTTGCATATTTTGGAGATTTTTTTTTTTAAAACACCTTTATTGGAGTATAATTGCTTTACAATGGTGTGTTAGTTTCTGCTTTATAACAAAGTGAATCAGTTATACATATACATATGTTCCTATATCTCTACCCTCTTGTGTCTCCCTCCCTCCCACCCTCCCTATCCCACCCCTCTAGGTGGTCACAAAGCACCAAGCTGATCTCCCTGTGCTATGCGACTGCTTCTCACTAGCTATCTATTTTATGTTTGTTAGTGTATATATGTACAAGACACTCTCTCACTTTGTCAGAGCTTACCCTTCCCCCTCCCCATATCCTCAAGTCCATTCTCTAGTAGGTCTGTGTCTTTATTCCCATCTTGCCCCTAGGTTCTTCAGGTTCTTCATGACCTTTTTTTTTTTTTTTCCTATATTCCATATATATGTGTTAACATACGGTATTTCTTTTACTCTTTCTGACTTACTTCACTCTGTATGACAAACACTAGGTCCATCCACCTAACTACAAATAACTCAGTTTTGTTTCTTTGTAAGTCTGAGTAATATTCCATTGTATATATGTGCCACATCTTCTTAATCCATTCATCTGTTGATGGACACTTCAGTTGCTTCCATGTCCTAGCTATTGTAAATAGAGCTGCAATGAACATTTTGGTACATGACTCTTTTTGAACTATGGTTTTCTCAGGGTATATACCCAGTAGTGGGGTTGCTGGGTCGTATGATAGTTCTATTTTTAGTTTTTTAAGGAACCTCCATACTCTTCTCCATATTAGCTGTATCAATTTACATTCCCACCAACAGTGCAAGAGGGTTCCCTTTTCTCCACACCCTCTCCAGAATTTATTGTTTGTAGATTTTTTGATGATGGCCATTCTGACTGGTGTGAGTTGATATCTCATTGTAGTTTTGATTAGCATTTTTCTAATGATTAATAATGTTGAGCATTCTTTCATGTGTTTGTTGGCAATCTGTATATCTTCTTTGGAGAAATGTCTATTTAGGTCTTCTGCCCATTTTTGGATTGGTTCCTTTGTTTTTTTGATATTGAGCTGCATGAGCTACTTGTAAATTTTGGAGATTAATCCTTTCTCAGTTGCTTCATTTGCAAATATTTTCTCCCATTCTGAGGGTTGTCTTTTGGTCTTCTTTATGGTTTCCTTTGTTGTGCAAAAGCTTTTAAGTTTCCTTAGGTCGCTTGTTTATTTTTGTTTTCATTTCCATTTCTCTAGGAGTTGGGTCAAAAAGGATCTTGCTGTGATTTATGTCATAGAGTGTTCTGCCTACGCTTTCCTCTAAGAGTTTGATAGTGTCTGGGCTTACATTTAGGTCTTTAATCCATTTTGAGTTTATTTTTGTGTATGATGTTAGGGAGTGTTCTAATTTCATTCTTTTCCTTGTAGCTGTCCAGTATTCCCAGCACCACTAATTGAAGACGCTTCTTTTTTCCACTGTATATGCTTGCCTCCTTTATCAAAGATAAGGTGACCATATGTGTGTGGGTTTACCTTTGGGCTTTCTATCCTGTTCCATTGATCTATATTTCTGTTTTGTGCCAGTACCATACTGTCTTGATAACTGTAGCTTTGTAGTATCATCTGAAGTCAGGGAGCCTGATTCCTCCAGCTCCGTTTTTCTTTCTCAAGATTGCTTTTGCTATACAGGGTCTTTTGTGTTTCCATACAAATTCTGAAATGTTTTGTTCTAGTTCTGTGAAAAATGCCAGTGGTAGTTGGATAGGGATTGCATTGAATCTGTAGCTTGCTTTGGGTAGTAGAGTCATTTTCACAATGTTGATTCTTCCAATCCAAGAAAATGGTATATCACTCCATCTATTTGTATCATCTTTAATTTCTTTCATCAGTGTCTTATAATTTTCTGCATACAGGTCTTTTGTCTACTTAGGTAGGTTTATTCTTAGATATTTTATTCTTTTTGTTGCAATGGTAAATGGGAATGTTTCATTAATTTCACTTTCAGATTTTTCTTCATTAGTGTATAGGAATGCTAGAGAGTTCTGTGCATTCATTTTGTGTCCTGCTACTTTACCAAATTCATTGATTAGCTCTAGTAGTTTTCTGGTAGCATCTTTAGGATTCTCTATGTATAGTATCATGTCATCTGCAAACAGTGACAGCTTTACTTCTTCTTTTCGTATTTGGATTCCTTTTATTTCTTTTTCTTCTCTGATTGCTGTGGCTAAAACTTCCAACATTATGTTGAATAATAGTGGTGGGAGTGGGCAACCTTTTCTTTTTCCTGATCTTAGTGGAAACGGTTTCAGTTTTTCACCATTGAGGATGATGTTGGCTGTGGGTTTGTCATATATGGCCTTTATTATGCTGAGGAAAGTTCCCTCTATGCCTACTTTCTGGAGGGTTTTTTTATCGTAAATGGGTGTTGAATTTTGTCAAAAGCTTTCTCTGCCTCTATTGAGATGATCATATGGTTTTTCTCCTTCAATTTATTAATATGGTGTATCAAGTTGATTGATTTGCGTATATTGAAGAAGCCTTACATTCCTGGAATAAACCCCACTTGATCATAGTGTATGATCCTTTTAATGTGCTGTTGGATTCTGTTTGCTAGTATTTTGTTAAGGATTTTTGCATCTATGTTCATCACTGATATTGGCCTGTAGTTTTCTTTCTTTGTGATATCTTTTTCTGGTTTTGGTATCAGGGTGATGGTGGCCTCATAGAATGCATTTGGAAGTGTTCCTCCCTCTGCTATATTTTGGAAGAGTTTGAGAAGGATAGGTGTTAGCTTTTCTCTAAATGTTTGATAGAATTCTCCTGTGAAGCCATCTGGTCCTGGGCTTTTGTTTGTTGGAAGATTTTTAATCACATTTTCTATTTCAGTGCCTGTGATTGGTCTGTTCATATTTTCTATTTCTTCCTGCTTCAGTCTCGGATGGTTGTGCATTTCTAAGAATTTGTCCATTTCTTCCAGGTTGTTCATTTTATTGGCATAGAGTTTCTTGTAGTAATCTCTCATGATCCTTTGTATTTCTGCAGTGTCAGTGGTTACTTCTCCTTTTTCATTTCTAATTCTATTGATTTGAGTCTTCTCCCTTTTTTTCTTGATGAGTCTGGCTAATGGTTTATCAATTTTGTTTATCTTCTCAAAGAACCAGCTTTTAGTTTTATTGATCTTTGCTTTTGTTTCCTTCATTTCTTTTTCATTTATCTCTGATCTGATCTTTATGATTTCTTTCCTTCTGCTAACTTTGGGGCATTTTGTTATTGTTTCTGTAATTGCTTTAGGTGTAAGGATAGGTTGTTTATTTGAGATGTTTCTTGTTTCTTAAGGTAAGATTCTATTGCTATAAACTTATGTCTTAGAACTGCTTTTGCTACATCCCATAGGCTTTGGGTCATAGTGTTTTCATTGTCATTTGTTTCTAGGTAGTTTTTGATTTCCTCTTTGATTTCTTCAGTGATCTCTTGGTTATTAAGTAGTGTCTTGTTTAGCCTCCCTGTGCTTGTATTTTTTACAGATTTTTTCCTGTAATTGACATCTAGTCTCATAACATTGTGGTCGGATAAGATACTTGATATGATTTTAATTTTTTAAATTTACCAAGGCTTGATTTATGACTCAAGATATGATCTATCCTGGAGAATGTTCCATGAGCACTTGAGAGGAATGTGTATTCTGTTGTTTTTGGATGGAATGTCCTATAAATCTCAATTAAGTCCATCTTTTTTAATGTATCATTTAAAGCTTATGTTTCCTTATTTATTTTCATTTTGGATGATCTGTCCATTGGTGAGAGTGGGGTGTTAAAAGTCCCCTACTATGACTGTGTTACTATCGATTTCCCCTTTTATGGCTGTTAGTATTTGCCTTACGTATTGAGGTGTTCCTATGTTGGCTGCATAAATATTTACAATTGTTATATCTTCTTCTTGGATCAATCCCTTGATCATTATGTAGTGTCCTTCTTTGTCTCTTGTAATAGTCTTTGTTTTAAAGTCTATTTTGTCTGATATGAGAATTGCTGCTCCATCTTTCTTTTGATTTTCATTTGCATGGAATATCTTTCTCAATCCCCTCACTTTCAGTCTATATGTGTCCCTAGGTCTGAGGTGAGTCTCTTGTAGATAGCATATATATGGGTCTTGTTTTTGTATCCATTCAGCCAGTCTATATCTTTTGGTTGGAGCATTTAATCTATTTACATTTAAGGTAATTATTGATATGTATGTTCCTATTCCCATTTTCTTAATTGTTTTGGGTTTGTTATTGTAGGTCTTTTCCTTCTCTTGTGTTTCCTGCCTAGAGAAGTTCCTGTAACATTTGTTGTAAAGCAGGTTTGGTGATGTTGAATTCTCTTAGCTTTTGCTTGTCTGTAAAGGCTTTAATTTCTCCATCAAATCTGAATGAGATCTTTGCTGGGTAGGTTAATCTTGTTTATAGGTTTTTCTCCTTCATCACTTTAAATCTGTCCTGCCACTCCCTTCTGGCTTACAGAGTTTCTGCTAAGAGATCAGCTGTTAACCTTATGGGGATTCCCTTTTGTGTTATTTTTTGTTTTTCCCTTGCTGCTTTTAATATTTTTTCTTTGCATTTAATTTTTGATAGTTTGATTAATATGTGTCTTGGCGTGTTTCTCCTTGGATTTATCGTGTATGGGACTCCCTGTGCTTCCAGGACTTTATTAACTATTTCCTTTCCCATATTAGGGAAGTTTTCAACTATAATCTCTTCAAATATTTTTTCATCCCTTTCTTTTTCTCTTCTTCTTCTGGGAACCCTATAGTTCAAATGTTGGTGTGTTTAATGTTGTCCCAGAGTTCTCTGAGACTGTCCTCATTTCTTTTCATTCTTTTTTCTTTATTCTGCTCTGCAGTAGTTATTTCCACTATTTTATCTTCCAGGTCACTTATCCATTCTTCTACCTCAGTTATTCTGCTATTGATCCCTTCTAGAGTATTTTTAATTTCATTTATTGTGTTGTTCATCATTGTTATTTTGCTCTTTAGTTCTTCTAGGTCCTTGTTAAACGTTTGTTGTATATTCTCTATTCTATTTCCAAGTTTTGGATCATCTTTACTATCATTATTCTGAGTTCTTTTTCAGGTAGACTGCCTATTTCCTCTTCATTTGTTAGGTCTAGTGGGTTTTTACCTTACTCCTTCATCTGCTGTTTGTTTTTCTGTATTCTCATTTTGCTTAATTTACTGTGTTTGGGGTCTCCTTTTTGCAGGCTGCAGGTTCGTAGTTCCTGATGTTTTTGATGTCTGTCCCCAGTGGCTAAGGTTGGTTCAGTGCATTGTGTAGGCTTCCTGGTGGAAGGGACTAGTGCCTGTGCTCTGGTGGATGAGGCTGGATCTTGTCTTCTGGTGGGCAGGTGCACCTCTGGTGGTGTGTTTTGGGGTGTCTGTGGCCTTTTTATGATTTTAGGCAGCCTTTCTGCAGATAGATGGCATTATGTTCCTGGCTTGCTAGTTGTTTGGCGTAGGGTGTTCAGCACTGTAGCTTGCTGGTCGTTGAGTGAAGCTGGGTCTTGGCTTTGAGATGGAGATCTCTGAGAGATTTTCCCTGTTTGATATTATGTGGAGCTGTGAGGTGTCTTGTGGACCAGTGTCCTGAAGTTGGCTCTCTCACCTCAGAGGCACAGCCATGATGCCTGACTAGAGCACCAAGAGCCTTTCCTCCACACAGCTCAGAATAAAAGTGAGAAAAAATAGAAAGGAAGAAAGAAAGAAAGAAGATAAGATAAAATAAAATAAAATAAAATAAAATAGTTATTAAAATAAAAATAAAAAAATAATTATTAAGAAAAATATTTTAAAAAGTAAAAAAAATAAAATAAAACGGACACACAGAACCCTAGGACAAATGGTAAAAGGAAAGCTATACATTCAAAATCACACACAGAAGCATACACATACACACTCACAAAAAGAGAAAAAGGAAAAAAATATATATATATATCTTTTCTCCCAACGTCCACCTCCTTAATTTGGGATGATTCATTGTCTATTCAGGTATTCCACAGATGCAGGGTACATTGAGTTGATTGTGGAGATTTAATCCACTGCCCCTCAGGCTGCTGGGAGAAATTTCCCTTTCTCTTGTTTGTTCGCACAGCTCCCGGGGTTCAGCTTTGGATTTGGACCCGCCTATGCGTGTAGGTTTCCTGAGGGCGTTTGTTCTTCACTCAGACAGGACGTGGTTAAAGGACCAGCTGATTCGGGGGCTCTGGCTCACTCAGGCCAGGGGGAGGGAGGGGTACGTATGCGGGGCGAGCCTGCGGCAGCAGAGGTTGGGGTGACTTTGCACCAGCCTGAGGTGCGCCTTGTGTTCTCCCGGGGAAGTTGTCCCTGGATCATGGGACCCTGGCAGTGGCAGGCTGCACAGGCTCCCAGGAGGGGAAGTGTGGAGAGTGACCTGTGCTCACACAGAGACTTCTTGATGGTGGCAGCAGCAGCCTTAGCATCCCATGCCCTTTTCTGGGGTACACGCTGATAGCCATGGCTCGCGCCCATCTCTGGAGCTCCTTTAAGCGGTGTTCTTTATCCCCTCTCCTTGCACACCGTGAAACAAAGAGGCAAGAAAAAGTCTCCTGACTCTTCTGCAGGTCCAGACTTTTTCCCGGACTCCCTCCCCGCTAGCTGTGTTGCACTAGACCCTTCAGGCTGTGTTCACACAGCCAACCCCAGTCTTCTACCTGGGATTCGACCAAAACCCAAGCCTCAGCTCCCAGCTCCCACCCGTCCTGGCGGGTGAGCAGACAAGCCTCTCAAGTTGGTGAGTGCTGGTTTGCACCATTCCTCTGTGTGGGAATCTCTCTGCTTTGCCCTCCACACCCCTGTTGCTGTGCTCTCCTCCGTGGCTCTGAAGCTCCCCCCCCCCTCAACCATCCACAGTCTCCACCCGCCATGGGGCTTCCTAGTGTGTGGAAACCTTTCCTCCTTCACAGCTCCCTCCCAGTGGTGCAGGTCTCGTCCCTATTCTTTTGTCTGTTTTTTTCTTTTTTCTTTTGCCCTACCCTGGTACGTGGGGAGTTTCTTGCCTTTTGGGAGGTCTGAGGTCTTCTGCCAACATTCAGTAGGTGTTCTATAGGAGCTGTTCCACGTGTAGATGTATTTCTGATGTATTTGTGGGGAGGAAGGTGATCTCCGTGTCTTACTCATCCTCCATCTTGAAGCTCCTCCCCTATTTTGGAGATTAATACCTTGCCGTTTCCTTCATTTGCACATATTTTCTCCCATTCTGTGGGGGGTCTTTTCATTTTGTTTATGGCTTCCTCTGCTGTGCAAAAGCTTTTAAGTTTCATTAGGTCCCATTTGTTTATTTTTTGTTTTCATTTTCATCACTCTCAGAGGTGGATCATAAAAGATCTTGCTGCAATTTATGTCAGAGAGTGTTCTGCTTATGATTTCCTCTAAGAATTTTATAGTATTCAGTCTTACATTTATGTCTATAATCCATTTTTGTGTTTGGTGTTAGAAAATGTTCTAATTTTCTTCTTTTACATATAGCTGCCCAGTTTCCACAGCACCACTTATTGAAGAGAGTGTCTTTTCTCCATTGTATATTCTTGCCTCCTTTGTCATAGATTAGATGATCATATGTGCGTGGGTTTATCTCTGGGCCTTCTACCCTGTTCTATTGATCTAAATTTCAGTTTTTGTGCCAGTACCATACTCTTTTGATGACTGTAGCTCTGTAGTATATTCTGAAGTTAGGTAGCCTGATTCCTCAAGCTACGTTTCTTTTCTTTTCTTTTCTCAGAATTGCCTTGGCTCTTCAGGGTCTTTGTGTCTCCATACAAATTATAAAAATTTTGGTTCTAATTCCATGAAAAATGTTATTAGTAATTTGATAGGAATTGCATTGAATCTGTAAATTACTTTGTGTAGTATAGTCACTTTGACAATATTGATTCTTCCAATCCAAGAACATGGTATATCTCTCCATCAATTTACATCATCTTTGATTTCTTTCATCAGCATCTTATAGTTTTCTGAGTACAGGTCTTTTGCCTCCGTAAGTAGGTCTATTCCTAGGTATTTTATTTTTTTGATGTGATGGTAAATGGGACTGTTTCCTTAATTTCTCTTTCAGATATTTTGTTGTTGGTGTATAGGAATGCAAGAGACTTTTGTGTATTAATTTTGTATCCTGCAACTTTACCAAATTCATTGATGAGATCTAATAGTTTTCTGGTAGCATCTGTAGGATTTCCTATGTAGTGTATTATGTCATCTGCAAACAGTGACAGCTTTACTTCTTTTTCAATTTGGATTCCTTTATTTTTTTTTTTTCTTCTCTGATTGCTGTGTTTAGGACTCCAAAACTATGTTGAATAATAGTGGTAAGAGTGGACATCCTTGTCTTGTTTCTGATCTTAGAGGAAATGCTTTCAGTTTTTAACCATTGAGAATGATGTTTTCTGTGGTTTTGTCATATATGGTCATTATTATGTTGAGGTAATTTTCCTCTATGCCCATTTTCTGGAGAGTGTTTTATCATAAATTGGTGTTGAATTTTGTCCAAAACTTTTTCTCCATCTATTGAGATGATCATATGGTTTTTATTCTTCACTTTGTTGATGTGGTGTATCACATTGATTGATTTATGTATGTTGAGGAATCCTTGCATCCCTGGGATAAATCTCACTTGATCATGGTGTATGATCCTTTTAATGTGCTGTTGGATTTGGTTTGCTAGTATTTTGTTGCAGATTTTTGCATCTATGTTTATCAGTGATGTTGGCCAGTAATTTTCTTTTTTTGTGATATCTTTGTCTGATTTTGGTATCAGTGGTGGTGGCCTCTTAGGATGAGCTTGGGAGTGTTCCTTTCTCTGCAATTTTTTGGAATAGTTTCAGAAGGATAGGTGTTAACTCTTCTCTAAATGTTTGATAGAATTCACCTGTGAAGCCTTCTGGTCCTGGACTTTTGTTTGTTGGAAGTTTTTAAATCACAGTTTCAATTCCAGTATTTCTGATTGATCTGTTCATATTTTCTGTATCTTCCTGTTCAGTCTTAGAAAGTTGTACCTTTCTAAGAATTTGTCCACTTCTTCTAGGTTGTTCATTTTTTCGGCATATAGTTGCTTTTAGTAGTCTCTTATGATCCTTTGTATTTCTGTGGTGTCAGTTGTAACTTCTTTTTCACTTCTAATTTTATTGATTTGAGTCCTCTCCCTTCTTTTCTTGATGAGTCTGGCTGAAGGTTTATCAATTTTGTTAATCTTCTTAAAGAACCAGCTTTTAATTTCATTTGTCTTTGCTATTGTTTTCTTCATCTCTATTTTATTTATTTCTGTACTGATCTTTATGATTTCTTTCCTTCTACTAACTTTAGCTTTTGTTTGTTCTTCTTTCTCTAGTTGCTTTAGGTGTAAGGCTAAGTTGTTCATTTGAGATTTTTTCTTTTTTCCTGAGGTAAGATTGTATTGCTATAAACTTCCCTTTCAGAACTGCTTTTGCTGTGTCCTATAGGTTTTGGATTGTCGTGTTTTGATTGTCATTTGTTTCTGGGTATTTTTGATTTCCTCTTTGATTTCTTCAGTGATCCATTGGTTGTGCATTAACATATTGTTTACTATCCATGTGTTTGTGTTTTTTGCAGTTTTTTTTCCTGTAATTGATTTCTAATCTCATAGCATTGTGTTTGGGAAAGATGCTTGATATGATTTCAATGTTCTTAAATTTACCAAGGCTCGATTTGTGGCCCAAGATGTGATCTATCCTGGAGAATATTCCATTTGCACTTGAAAAGAAAGTGTATTCTGATGCTTTCAGATGGAATGTCCTATAAATATCAATTAAATCTATCTGGTCTAATGTTTCATTCAAGGCTTGTGTTTCCTTATTAATTTTCTGTCTGGATGATCTGTCCATTGGTGTAAGTGAGGTGTTAAAATCCCCCACTATTATAGTGTTGCTGTCAATTTACCCTTTTATGGTTGTTAGCATTTGCCTTATATATTAAGGTGCTCCTGTGTTGGGTGCATATATATTTATAATTTTTATATCTTCTTCCTGGATTGATCCCTTGATCATTATGTAGTGTCCTTTCTTGTCTCTTGTAACAGTCTTTATTTTAAAGTCTATTTTGTCTGATATGAGTATTGCTACTCCAGCTTTCTTTTGATTTCCATTTTCATGGAATATATTTTTCCATGCCCTTCACTTTCAGTCTGTATGTGACTCTAGGTCTGAAGTTGGTCTCTTGTAGACAGCATATATACGGGTCTTATTTTTGTATGCATTCAGCCAATCTGTGTCTTTTGGTTGTAGCATTTAATCCATTTACATTTAAGGTATTTATCAGTATGTATGTTCTTATTGCCATTTTCTTAATTGTTTTGGGTTTGTTTTTGTAGGGTTTTTTTTCTTCCCCTAGTCTTTTGTTCTCTTCTCTTATGGTTTGATGACCATTGTTAATGTTTTGTTTGGGTTGCTTTTTCTTTTTTATATGTGTATCTATTGTAGTTTTTGGGTTTGCTGTTCTCATGAAGTTTTGGTTTAGCAGTTTATATATGTACAAGGTTGTTTTAAGTTGCTGTTCTCTTTCCTGCCTAGATAAGTTCCTTTAGCATTTGTTGTAAAGCTGGTTTGGTGGCGCTGAATTCCCTTAGCTTTTGTTTGTCTGTAAAGCTTTTGATTTCTCCATCAAATCTGAATGAGAGCCTTGCTGGGTACACTATTCTTTGTTGTAGGTTTTTCCCTTTCATCACTTGAAATATTGATATATCATGTGACTCCCTTCTGTCCTGCAGAGTGTCTGCTGAAAAATCAGTTGATAACCTTATGGAGATTCCCTTGTATGTTATCTGTTGCTTTTCCCTTGTTGCTTTTAATAGTTTTTTTCTTTGTCTTTAATTTTTGTCAGTTTGATTAATATGTGTCTCAGGGTGTTCCTCCTTGGGTTCATCCTGCATGGAATTCTCTGCACTTCCTGTACTTGAGTGAGTATTTCCTTTCTCATGTTAGGGAAGATTTTGGCTTTAATTCCTCAAATATTTTCTCAAGCCCTTTCCTTTCTCTTCTCCTCCGGAACCCCTATAATACAAATGTTGCATTTAATATTATCCCAGAGGTCAAGATGAAATATTAATATTCTGATACTGTAGTTAGAAAACCAGAGTTATAAATACTAGCTTCACAACGCTTGGTAACAAGTAAGCGTTCAAAAAGTGTTAGTGCCTTTATTTCCCTCACCACCCTAGAGCTCCCTTGTATTTGAAAAATGAATGTAAATATATAAACTTATCCAAAATTGAGTATGGATTTCCTATAAATTAGAGAAATTGCAAAAATTTATAAAAGCATTATCTATGTATTTTTAAATGTCATTTAAATGCATATAAAATGAGTAAAACTCTTTATGTCTTAAAATGCATTAGGTTTAAGGAGCCATATGTGATAGATCAATTGAGTATTCTTCCATTCCATATCTAAAGTAGCTTGGAAGGTTTTCTCTTTCATTTTGCTTGACTCTGATTATAATTTTATAGCTGAAGTCATTCTCAAACACATAAGACAATGGAAAAATCTTTTACATGGCAAAAAAGAGCTCACTTTAAGCTGCTGATTCAGATTTTACGTAATGCTAAAAATTGTTTCAGAGACCACATTATGAGAGTGAAAGGAATATCAGCTCCTGACACTGTAAAGATTGCTTTCACTGTATTTTTATAAAGCATACTGAAAATCTGTATGCTTCAACAGACCTAGATTATAATGACAAATCCAGAAATTGATGTGCTGTTTCAATGGTAATTTCTTTTTTGAATTGTATAATTGATGTTTGATTTTCCTCAATCTCTTGTACCCTCAAAAACTGTCTAGAGCAGTGTCTGGTACATAGCTGTTGCTTATTAAATGTTTGTCCATTTGTCAAAAAAATTTTATTTTATTGAAAAACAAAAGAATATGCTTTCACAGTAAAAATTTCCAACAGCTCAAAAGAACTGCAGTCAAAAAGGAGCCTCCCTCCTTTCCTAGAATCCCAGTCCTATTGCCAGATGAAACTCATCCAAGTTTCCTGGAAGATATCAAGTTGGCAGAGAGCTTTCATGCAGATATGTTTTCCTTCACGATACTACATTAATAAAATGGTTTAAAAGAGTGTACATTACCAAGTTTTAAAAGACCAGAAGGGTTTTCATCTGCAAATGAACACCTTCAACAATTTCAAGGAGACAAATTTGAATGGAAGAAAATTGAATGAGGAAATAGAACAGAGAAAGAGGATGCCTTTCCAAAAAATGGGGGAACAAGCCAATAAAGAAGAAAGGAAATTCAGGAAACTGTGGATCCAATTCCAAACAAAGCTGTGCAACAGGACTAAAGAGTGGTCAGTCTTGGTTGAACTTGGCCCCACCAAGTGGAGGAAAAACTGGAGGAGGAGGATTCTAAGAGAATATCTCAGAAAGAAAGGGAGTCCTTCATTTAACATAGAGTGCTGTTTTCTTTATTAAGTATATACCTATTTTTAAAGTATGCATAGCATTTCTCTGTGAAAGCACATATTTCTCTTTCACTCTTTCCCCTTCTCACACTTGGTTATTATGAAAATGTATACACAGGAAATTGTGGATAAGCTGTATGGTTTCAGAAACAGCAGGAAGTATGCCAAAGACAGAGTCATCAGTGCTAATGATCACATAGGAAGAGGTTCCGACAGTTTGTTACAAGATGAGGAATTAGGCAACAGCCCAGGAGGAGAACTAACCACCCAGAGCTGATGTCCTGTCTGCTGGGAGATGAAGCTTTTCTGTTTGACCTTAATAGCTATTAAAAGACACAAATAAGGAAAAATGAAGTAGTGTTATGAACTGGAGGTTTGTTTCTCCTCAAAATTTATATGCTGAATCCTAACCACAATGGGTATTAGAAAGTGGGGCCTTTGGGAAATAATTAGATCATGAGGGCTCCATACTGATGAATGAGATTCATGCTCTTAAAAAAGGGACCCCTGGGACCTCTTTCACCCTCTTTCCACCATGTGAGGATACAATAAGAAGTCAGAAATCTGCAAACGAGAAG
Source organism: Balaenoptera musculus (assembly GCF_009873245.2). NCBI lineage: Eukaryota > Metazoa > Chordata > Mammalia > Artiodactyla > Balaenopteridae > Balaenoptera > Balaenoptera musculus. The sequence continues at coordinate 53,003,036 of NC_045801.1, read as the reverse complement.
AGGGTTCTCACCAGAATACAACCATGTTGGCAAGCTGATCTCAGACTTCCAGCCTCCAGATCTGTAAGAAATATTGATAAATTTCTGTTGTTTATAAGGCACCCAGTGTATGGTATTTATATATATATATACATGGCAGCTCAAACTCACTAAGACAAATAGAAAACTGAAGATGATGGAAATTCTGTGTCTAGGCTTCTTCAGACAGAGTAGTGAAAAGGGGAGACATTGGGAGAAGAGTTGGAGGAAAAAAAGAGAGATAGAGAAGACTGCATCTTGGCTTTGTATTAAGCCAGATTCTCCTTCTGGCCTTATGTCTCAGTTAGCAGCTGGATATGGGTTCCCTCAAGAGATAAAGGCGCTCCAGTAGAAAAAGAGTGAAAAGAGGTCTTGCTAGATGGACTCTGACTTACTCCCAGGGAGGAAGTTTACTACAAATGGAAGGACAGAGAAAAGACACCTGGTGAATTTTTCTTCAGTATTAGTGGTTTTAGGCTCTATCAGCATTCTGTTTATTGGCTTATCTCCAGGTTACTGGCCAAGGTACTAGTCAGACTAGAACAGCATTGTTGCAAGTTGGGTTCTCCAGGAAGCAGACTCTGCAGATTGAAATTAGTATGAGGGACTACAATATGGATCAACATCTTTATGAAAAGGTGAGAGGAAACAGGATTGGGAGGATGGAGAAGTGGAGCTGTGATACAGATTCAGTAGCCTCAGCCCTTCCCAGGGAAGCTCTGAAGTTGATACTGTCTGTCTGAGTTGTTCTCCATTGGACCCAAAATGTCTCTCCATTGGATCCATTGGACCCAAAAGGGGGGAGCGTTTATCCCACTGCTTGGATAAGTTATCTAATGAGAGTCACCCCTGAAGCGTGCTTCCTTGGTCAATGCAGCTCTCTGCATATGAGGCAATCTGACAAGGGCTGTGACCTGAGGAAAGGCAGCTTGCTGAAAACTTTTCCAGCTGCTGAGGCAGGTGATCCCTTAAAGGAGATCTAAGTGGTGTCACAGTATGCTTGAGACATCAGAAGAGCTTGACAATGACAGAGGCAGCAATGGAAAGAAGAAAAAAAAAAAAAAGAAGGCCTATAAAATCTATGACAGTGGGCTAAGAGGAGGTGGATGGTCAAGGTAAATTTTGTCAGGAAGGAAATATAATAACCATTTGGCTTTATATAGGTATAATAATATCAACATTATTTATTCTTTTTGCCTTTTATATGCAACTGCTGAAATTCAGAAGATGAATGGTTATAAAACAAAATGCATTTGTTCTTCACATTAATAATCAAAACATAAAATTATAGATAACTGATGTTTGGGAGGAGAAAGTGGAGACAGAGTAAGGTTATAAGATAAAGTGGGAAAGCAAATACCATCTCTATTAATGGCACAAGAAATGGAGGTTTAAGTAAATTATTCAATTTTACATGGTTACCAAAGAGAAATGAAAATAGCGACATGACTATATTGAAAGGAAGAGTGAATGAAAAGTAATGATGGTATAAATGACCTACCTTATAATATGAGAGCAGGAAATCAAATGATATGGTAAAAACTAGATAAATCAAGAGAAACCATAGAATCATATTATTTAAAGAAATGTAAGGAAGCTACATGGAGGACTTTTTTTTAAAGCTGTTAAGAAGTAGTTGACCTTAAGGATCAATACCAAAAGCAAGGAGTGAGGCAGAGAATGACTACTTTTACTTACAAGCTTTCACACTATTTGTATTCCTAAACATTTATATATGCAAAATATTTTTAAATTTTAAAAGCTTCTTGTTATATGTTTCTAGAAATTTTCTATGGCCATAAAAGTATACTTTTGAAATACATACAATCAGTCTTGTTGTTCTGCACCTTAAGCTGTTGAATCCATATCCATTCCCACAAATGGTTGATAAAAGTGCCTGTTTCATCTTCTGCCCTGTGTTAAAAATGTGTATTATAAAAATTTTTACCTTTATTAATATAGTGATAAAATAAATATTCTTAGTGATTTATGTGCGTTTCTTTATGAATGAAATTAGCTCATATTCATATATTCATAAGTTTTTCCTGTGATATGCATGTATATTCATATGTCCTTGATATATGTTTGAGTTATTAGCTATTTTCTTATTTATATATATGTGATATGTATATTATATATATATATAATCTCCATATAAACACCAGCACCAACTAGTTTTTATATCACAGCTTTATAATGTGTTTATATGTTTTAACATCTGATGGGGTTTTCCCATTTAATATTCGTATTTCTATCCCCCTATACACATTCACCTCAAATCCTATCTGTTCTTACATGTTTATTCTTTCTCTAGATCACCTTTCAAGTGTCTGAAAATAATGTTTGAAGTTTTATTGTTTGTTTGCTTTTGGAGGGGAAGAGTCTTATGTTGGACTTAGAAATGAATATGGGAGAATTGCCATTTTGCAATGTTGACTTTGCCTATCCAAGAATAAAGTATTGGGGCCTTTTATTCATTTGGGGTTATAGTATAGAATTTTTGCATCAATAGTCATAAGCAGGATTGGCCCCTAGGTTTTATTTGTTTGTTTTGCGGTTATATCTTTATCAGATTTCATTTCAACGATATGTTGAATATTTTTAAAAAGCTTGGAGTTTTAAAGTTTTGTCTAATCTTCATAAGTTCTGGATCAGTTTAAATAATAGTAGAAACATTTATTCCACAGAAGTTTGGTTGGTAGTACCTTTGAAATCATATAAGCATGACATTTTACAACTTTCTCAATTCCCTCTACTACAGTTGAGCTGTTTGTGTTTAATGTTCCTTTTAAAGAAAATTGTCCTAAATTTTCAAATTTATGAACATAGAGTTGAAAATTGAGAATTATTTTAATTTTCTCTTTATTTCTCCTATTAATATTTCTAACTTTATGATTTCTCCTTTTGCTTCTTAACTAGTTTATTAAGTAGTTTATCTATTTTAACATTTCTTTTAAAGAGCCATATGCTGGATTTATATATTAATTAGACTGTATTTGTACCTTCTAAATGTCATTAATTTCTGTCTTTATTAGTTTTTCCCATCTGTTTAATTAGATTTATTTCACTTATTTTATTTTTAGTTTTTTTAGTTCACAATTCATTTAATTTATATTTTCTTATTTTGATGTGTACTTAAGACTATAAATTTTCCTGTAGTGACAACTTTGACCTACATCATAGATTTTGTTTTTTTATTGTTTTTTAATCATTATATTTTAGACATTCTACATTTTTGTTTTTGCTTTTCCTTAGATTCCAGGTTTTTATTTGAAGACGTTTTTGAGGGAGATCTTATTTTTTATTTGATGTTGTCATCAGAAAACAAGGTATATATTAATTGTAAATTGAGGAATTCACTAAAGTTATAATTGGAGCTTACTATAGAGCAAATTTTGAATCTATATCCAGAAGAATTTGAAAAGATAGTATATATGCTATTTTCAGGGTGTAGAGTTTAGTACATTCGTATATATCTAAAATGCCTTACCATATGAATTATATTTTATACATGTAACCGAACCTATAAATTCTTACCATTTTGGGCTTACTTGATGAGCCGTAGATTAAAAAATGTAAATAAAAGTCACCCACTTTTCTGATAAGTCTACTTTATTCTTCAAGTGTTTCTCTTCTATTTTTGATTTATTTGTTGGGTGACAAATCTTTATTGTGAATTATATATGTAGTCTTGTCTTGTTTACTGATTTGGCCTTCGAATCAAACATGACTTTTACTATTATAAAAATCTCCCTATTCTTCTTGTTTAAATGTACCAGATTTAATTTCTAGACTCTCCGAGTTATTTTGTTATATGCATGGCTTTCTTTTATAGCAATAATTTTTTTGACATATTTATCTTTTATTACGTATATGTTTTGAGAAAACAAAAAAGGGAACTTCACCTAATTATATGCTCATTTACTCCTTGATTTTGCTCCTTTTCTTCCCAGATAAACTCACCCTGCCAGCATAGAAGGCGAGTTGTGCAAAATGCTTTTTTCTCTTTCCTTTGAGCTGAAGCAGGTCTATTTAGTAATATTAAAGTTTCTGTTTTGTTCTCTCCTCATGGACCCACACTAATGATAGTTATCCAAATTTGAAAGTTGCTTTCCTCATGACCTTACAAGACCTCCAAGTCCAGTTCTCAAAGAAAATTTTAAAAACCCAGAAGTTTGCAAACTCAGAAACCCATGATTCAACATGTGACTTCTTCTCCAGCTCCCTTAACATCGCTCACTTTCTTCTCCTCTTAAATATACTCATGCCTCTCAATCCTTAAAATATTTCAAAGGCTTCTCATTGCTTTCAGGATAATGCCCAAACTCCTTCACACAGCTTATCATGCCTTTCCTGATAGGAATGTGCTTTCATTTCTTACCTTGCCTCTGAAAACTTCTTGTATTCTATGCTACAGTCACACTAATATACATTTTAGCTCCATGATTAACTCATGAATCTTATTTGGATCTATATTTGAACAGTATATAAAGAAATATATTTTTGAAAAATATGACTACTAACTGGATTTTTGATGATATTAAGAAATTATTCTTAAGGTTTGTAGATGTGATGATAGTATTATGGTTTTGTTTAAATAAAGAAATCCTATCCTTTAGTTATGCTGAGATACTTAATGGAAAAGATGATATGTCTGGATTTGGTTCAGAATAATCTGGAATGGGACAATAGATAAAACAAATTTGTTTTGAGCTGATGATTGCTTAAGTTGGTTGATGTGTGCATGGTATTCATTACACTAATCTCTTGACTTCCGTATATGTTTGAAACTTTCCATAATAAGAAATAAAGAAAATCATAGGTCTTGACTAATCCATCTGATTTAAGGTATTTTTCAGATCTTTTTTTACTATCAAATAGGAACTATCTATCTGGCAACAAGGAATGAAAGCAATACTGGGCCAGTTTTTGCTTACTCTTGTATTTTCTGGAATACAGACGTGTTTGGTTTTGGCACACTGAGAACCGGCAACCACTTTGATGGCACGTGCATTGATAGACTTCTGGATCTGTATGTGTTTTCTTAGTAAAACAAAGATAACAGAACTTTTATTCTGCCAACCATGGTTGACTCTGCTCTTGCATTAGGAACTAGCTTTATCACATATATCGAACCACCATAACATACTTTGCATTGTTATGAAAAACTCATTTTTCTTTCTGTTGACTTCATGGCCTGTGCCATTTACTTCTGAGGAGCACCAAAGTGAAGATGTTCTCTTGACAAAACGCTTTCATATTCATTCACATGAACAAAGTATGCATATGAAATGACTGTGCATATGTACACACATACACACACAGATATATAGTTAACACTATAAACTAGGCTTTGGACTAGATTCTGAGGATATAACAATGAACCCTGTACTTACAGGATGTTAGAGTTTGGGAGGCTGGGTGGAATAGAGAGACATTAAAAACAAGTACAGAACAGTTCTTCATCCTGGCCCCACATTTGTATCTCCTCAAGAAGCTTAAAAAAATTATGTACCTGGGTTCCACCCAAAATCAAATGAATCAGAATTTCTGGAGATGGGACCAACTATAAGTATTTTTAAAATTTCCCCAGGTGATACTAACATGTAGCAAGTATTCAGGACACTGATAAATGGCAAGTTTTGCAAGCCTTCTCCTGTGGTCAGATGAAAAGCTTTTCTTTGTCACCTTGCCTTCCATTGCTTCCTCTACTCCCAAAGCTGGTAAGATGAAAAAAGGAGTTGCAAAGATAAGAGAAATGGCAGTTTGATGGTGCTTGGAATTTATTCACTTATTTATTCTGCAAACATTTATTGAGCACATGTTATGTGCCATGTGCTGGGCATTCTGGTAGTTGCTGAGTAATACAAAATTAATAATACATTGTTCCTGCTCTGTCTATTGGGAGAGACAGGTAAATAATCTGATCACGACCCCTAACACTAAGTGCTGAGTTGTGAAGATTAATTTTAGATAGCCAGGTAAAAGTGAGGAAGTAGAGTGGCTTTATTCAAACAGAGGAAAGAATTCTCCCTTTCTCTTTTCTCTCTTTCCGTTAAACTCATTTGTGGAAGAAAAATGGGTAATTTGTCCTATGATATTTTTATTTTAATCTTATAATTTTAAACTATTTATTTCCACTGCCCCTGTACTTCCTGTAAGCTTCAAGTTACATCTAAAGACTTGATCAGCTTCTGGTTCAAGTTTTGGCAGGAATACTTCATAGATAGTTTTGAGTACTTCCATCAAGAGACCAAAGCTATCTGTTTGTCCCTCTTTTTGGATTTTAGTGCCCATTTATGATCATTGTCTAAATCTGGTATTCCATCAAGGACTCCAAAATGGTGATTTTCTATTATTCTTTCTTAATTTATTTGCTGTAATATTTCTGTGAAAAGACGTTTCTTCTGATCAGCTCTTTTAGTCATGCTGCAGTACAGTGCATGTAGGAAAATCAAGATAAATGCTTGATTCTTTATTTATCAGTTTTCAAAATAATGAATTGGTTAATATCATTTAAAGGTGACGGATGAAGCATTTATCTTACTATCATTATGAACTCATGGTTTTAAATACTTCATGTTTTCAATCCATTACAGCTATTCTCTCTTTTTTTTTTTTTTTTTTCCTCAAATCTTTCCAACTTTAGTCAGTGAGAACCACTTCAGGTTGCCTCCAAAGAAATTGAAGACATGACCAGAGTCATCTCTGATAGCTTCTTTGTTTCTGGTATGATAAAATGTATCCAACTTATCTTGTACTGTTCCTGACCCACACCCGGAATGAGCCAGTCTTTTTAATTATGTCAGTAGGAAATGGTGTATGGGGACCTGTTGTGCAGTCTTTTGCCTGTATTCATATAAAATGGAGAAGATGGCTGTGCTTTTCTGGGAATGAATGAGAGGAATGGGCGCTTCCACATAGCTATGGAGTATATGGTGCTCTGTGAGGAAATGGTGCCTTAGAGAAAAGGATTTTCCCCTAAGCTTTCTCATTAAAACTTTTAGGCAAATATCTGTAGACTATGTCACCTTTCTCCCATGGTGTATCTCCTTGGATGGTGAAGAAAAGCCATGTGATACTAGCAGGCAATTATTTTATAAAGTACTACCACTACCTGTCATGGAATGCTGTATCTGTCAAGGTATTGATATAATGATGATCAGAAAATGTTTATTGAATAGTCACTGTGTTAGGTATAGGGGATTCAAACGTGACTAAGACTTTACTTCACCTTGTCCTTCAGCTCATTTAAATAGTGCTAAATGCTACTGTGGGAGCTCATAGAAAGAAGTGAAACATTCTGCCAAGTGAAAGAGAGAGCATTCGCGGAGGAGGAAGAAGTTTTTGAGTAAAGGTCTGGACAGGAGTAAAACTTTGGCGTGGAGGGGCTGGGGATGGAGAAGAGGATGTAAGATATTATTTAAAACAACTAGAACAGCAGTAGTAAGACCTAGGAATTTCAAAAGGGTGGCTGATCCATGTGGTTGCTGTATAAAGTGCCTCACTGGAAGTCTGAATATGATGCTGAGAAGACACGTGGGTCAGTTTGTTAAGGCAGGGAGACCACTTACAAAGATATTATCTAAACTTAGGTAATTACAGTAAGAAATAAATGGAGAAACAGTTTGCTGAGACACTGTAGAGATAAAGCAGCCATCTTGGTGAGTGAATGTGAGGGAGGATTTAAAGATTTACAGATGACAAAATAATTTTGCTTATGATGACTGATATTACTTGGTTGATAATGGACTTAGACCATTCCAGGGTAGTTAAAACTCAAAAATGACCCAGTAGGATAAAAATATGAAAGAACTTACAAAATCAAGCACCATAAGGAAATCAAGTAGACAAGCATCAAAAAGCTTCACTAATAATGAGTTGTTTAGCAGAATTGAGGTTAATTGACTTACTCAACACCTCATTCATCTATTCATTTATTCATTTATATGAATGAATTATCACATTCTTTCTGCCCAGGATCATCTTCTCAGCATTGTATTCAAACATCCACCCAGGTACTTCATACTGCAAACACACAGATCAACTACACTTTCAATTTTGAAATCACTGTAATGTTCATGGTACCTTGCCATGTGCAAGAAACAGAAAAATAAAGCTTGGTCCTGCCCTTGGAGCTGTTACAATATAGTGGTAAATTACAGTTAGCAGGTGATAGAAAGCTGGGATAAGAAGCCAGAACTCCCAATCTAGTGTTGGTTTTGTCACAACACCTCTCACTCTTTGACTCCATATTTTATACCAAAGATAACATGGTATTTGCCCACTTTTGCTACATGTTGACATTATAATTGATCGTTAATAGTCTCTGTGCTTGGGAGTTATCACTTCAGAACACTCATGTGAGAGTGTTTATGATTCTGAGCATATTTATGATCAACTCTGTCCAAAGCAAATGTTAAGGATTCAAAATCCCTCTTCAGTACAGTATGACTGTTCACCTCTTACAGGTCAGGCCTTAAGTAAAAGGCGTGCTTCTATCACTAGTGGAGTAGATGTATCTAACTTTTACCCTGGTTCTATGTATTAGATTAGTAAATGACAAATTCTTTAAAAATTAAGTGTTTATTAAATAAGCATAAATTCGTTCATTTCCATCAAACACTAACTTTAAATATTTTACTTCTTAATGCATCTCTGTAAATAGAGCAATTCACAAATTAAGTCTGCATTGAAACGGATTCTTAGTCCTTTCACTCTTTTTTTTTGTATTCATCTCCCTTAATTTAGTCTCAAAATGCCCCCAGATGGTTGAAGCTGACTCTTGCTTATTTGACATCAAAATTCTTGAGAGCTTGTTCCTCCACAACAGGGTTTAATTTTTTTACTTTAAGATATCTTCTCTATTTCCCACTGACAAAAAAGAGAAACCCATCTTCTTTCGTCTTTTGCACTGATTTCCGACTGCTGTTGGGATCCTATTTATAAACTTTCTGCTCAGGATCAGTTCTAACTTTTTTCCCCTGAGAAGACACCTAAAGGACTTCAAAGATCTTCTGTTTTGCTTTTATACTTTTCCTATATAAGGAATTATTCATAACTCTTTCTGCCAGGCATTCAACTCATTTTGAACACAATGCTTATAAACCAATTAACAGTTTCTCACTGTACTGTCCCTTTAGAAGGGGCTTCAGGAAGGAAACATCAGGTATCTCATCTTTCTTAAAGAGATGATTGCACAAAAATGTGAGAATTTTAATAAAGTATTCTCACCAAGAAGTTCTGGTTTCTAGAAATGTGCTCATCTAATTGTGTTGGACAAATTTGCAAGGACTTTGCTTTACCAACTTGACTGTGGTTTAAAAAAAAAAGAGTTAATGAATTTTTAGAATTTGAAGAGATGGTAGAGGTTTGACAGCTCCAACCTCTCATTTTTCAGGTGATTGCACTGAGGCCCACAGAAATGTGGGCACTGCTAGATTCTGCAGGCTTCAGGAGGGCTGGGTTAGGCCTGGACTTCCTGCTCCCTGCTTGCTGCTCTCTCTATTCATTACATTCTTCATTATCAGTCCAAATGTCACTTCCTCTCCAGGTTCTCTCTGGCCTCTTCCTATTTCTTCAAGCCCAATTGTATAGTCAGGATGATTACACAGGACTTTATAAGTACTAAAAAGGTAGTTCTTATCTTTTCAAGACTGAATAATCCTGGTGGGCAGGACAATTTATCTCTTATCCCTAGCATTTTTTTTTTTTTCGCATGTACTGTGCCCTCAATAAAAATTCATTAAATAAAAAAACTCCTGCCTGCCTGTTAGTTGGCCTGTTCTTGCTTACTAAGTAATGCAAGGAATCCAATCTTACAGAATATTTTAGAATAATTTCTTCAAAGGAAACACAGTTTGACTTAAATGGGTCCTTAGATTTAGTCTTACTTATTTTTACCTAAAATTTGACTATAAGAGGGCATATGCCAATGTTGTTAGTGAAAAAAAGAAAAGGAAGACAAAACTCAGTGTCACCAACTTTTAAATAACAGAGTTCTTAAAACATAAACATGCTTAGTTAAATAATTAAAATGAAGGATTTTAAAGCATAAAACCCATAAACAACAAGATATTTGTACTGCCAGTTCCAAACTGTTTGAGAACTATGTTATTCTGAAAGTTTAACAAATAAATATAGCAATTGAAAATTAACCTGCATTTTTCCATGAACCTTCTTAGATATGCTTATTAAATGTTTTTAATTTTTAATTATAATATACCTTTGGATAATTTAAGTGGTTTCAGAGATCAGTTTGAGGAATTTCTTTCTTAAAAAATGTATTTAAATATAATCAATTTACCAGTTCAATTGTTTTTCCACCAATGTTTTAAACTAATTTATCTTAAATAAAGTGTTACAAAATACCCCTTAAATACCGGATATAGGGGAACTAAAGGTAATTGCCTGATTCCTCAAATAATATTTTAAAATTGACTTTAAAAGTACAAAAATTACCACCCAAAACCTAGGGAATATTTTCAAAACTAAATTACTAATTAAAATTTTAGAAGTTGATATTTAATTGAGGGAAAAACCATTTGATGGTATTCATGCCTCAAATACAAATATTCTCAAATTCAAACACATCTTTTCTTCTAAAAGGCCATCTTTGACTTCTTTGTCAAATCCCTTAATATTTCATGACTGTGCACACTTATAAAAAGTCTGTCTTTTCTAGCCCTCCATTTTCCATAGATACTACACTGTATGTCTTTTCATCATAATTTATAGACACTGGATGATCTTTTCTTTATGAAATGGTAGTGATGGGAGATAGTGTTTTTTAACGTCCTTACTTGAAAGAATATTTTCCCCCTTGGAGATTTTCTGACTCATGAAATCCCAAAGTAAAGGAATCACTGATTTAGAAATATGGATGTTAAATTTGGATTTCTTGTACAATGATTATATTAAAAGTGCAGTTTATTCCTTTCTTCAAAAAATCTGTGCAATTTTGGCAGAAATAGGTCTTAGTTTGTGGTTTGCATGTAAATGCACAAAGCTTGATCACAGACATAACACTTTTACTTATGGATTTTTTAGGAAGATATTGCAATCAAAACCATGTCCTAATGTTCACAGTGTGCCTCCAAATCCCGTGTGCCTAATAGCATTTAGTCAGGTCAGCAAACAGATCTTACAGTGAGCACATGAGATATCTGAATCTGTCTCCATGGATTCAGTGTGTTATGCTTAAGAGCAGATGACCACTTAAGATCCCCACCCAATCCTAGAACAGCGTTATGGATTCCACTCAGCTAATTATGCCATAGTTATGCCCAACCAAATGATTATTGAGGACCTTCTGTGCTCAACATTTATGGGAAACAGAAGAAAGAATGAAGATATTGTAATCCTCTCAAAATGTTTTCAGTTGCTTGAAGTTGATTACATACACGTGGATAAGTTTGATGTACTATTGCACTTTGGAGGAATAAATGAGGAATTAAAGGAAAGAAGAAGCAAAAAAGTTTCATCAAGGTGGGGCCATTTGAGTTAAACCTTAAAGGCTTAACTTGTTTTTTTCCAGCTGTCAATGTCCTGGATGAAATAAAATTTGATCTTGGTTTGCCCTTGTTAAATAAGATAATAAATAGTTAAAATTGTTGCATTAGTAAAATGCATTATAAATAACATGGTTCAGCTATTTTCAGACAGTACTAGGTACAGATTAGAGATGATATAAACAGTTAAAACATGGTCAAGGTTATTCTTATAACCTTAAAAAGAATTAAAGGAAAGTATGGTAAATGGGAATAAGAATAGATTACCTATTAAAAATGGTATGTTATTATATCAAGAATAATTAATTTGTCTATTTCTTAATAATCATAACAAAACGTGTTTTTCAGAGACTTTCTGAATCAGAAAAGTGTACCTACAACATATTCTATCTAACAATTTAAACTGGTGATAAACCTGGAAATAAAAAAGAATAAAGATTGCTTCTGAATGGAAAATGATTAAAACCAGAAGTATTTATTGATATTTTGTGCAATAAAAGAAAATAAAAGATGCAATTACTTCAGCTACTTTCTCAGTTAAAGCAGTTTTTAAGGAAAACTTCTTAGAGGAATGGCTAAACTGGCTCCCACATGAGATGACTTTTTTATGACATTTTCAATGTACCTTCAGTGCATGTACTCCTAGTCTAAATTATTAGCCTGAACTACTTTTCTTTTACCCACTTCAGATAGCATTTTCTTTAAAGAAATAAACACATATAGCACAAGTGGAAAATAATACCACTTTCTATTTTGCTATTTATAGGAGGATGAACTTCTTTGGATTGCTGGATCTATAGATTTTTCAGAATGTTTGTTTCAGAGTGAGGTCAAGTGGTATACTTTTCTCTCAAATTACCAGCCAACTGAAAACAAAAATCATTAGTTCAAAATTTCGAATTCCACCTATATTGTAAGTTATACAAGAGCACCTTGCTTTTCTCACTTTTTTTGTCATTGTCTATATGAGAATGGACAACAACTGATCACTAGGGCTGAATTGTCAGCTTTATGGATTACCTGCTATACAAAGAACCTCCTCTGCCCAGCAAGATGTGTAACATTTTTTAATACAACCAACAACAGGTGTGTGATAAAGAATTTAAAAGGAGGCTGCAAAAGGTCAGAAAAATTATTTGACTCTACTTCAACATGAAGTTATTTCTTGAGTCTCTTTCTTATTTTCACATTTCCTGAAGAAAGCTAATGCTGATTTAGCATTAGTGCATAAAATAAATAATGGTAACAGCTGCCATTTGTTGAATACATGATACTCTGCCGAGTCTATGTGCTAGACACATCTGTTTGTTCAGTCTGTAAATATTTATGGAGTACCCAGTATATAACTGGTAGTACAGAAGGGATTAGAAAAAGGAAAGTGACCACTGCCTTCAAGGAACTTAAAAAAAATATATTGAAAGAGATGTGTTTAAAGCAATGATAAAGATATGTTATGGGAATTATGAAAAAACAGATTAGCCTTTGGTAAAGTTTTTGTTTTCTGGAGGAGTTGAAGATTGAGAAAAATATTAAAGGATAATTAGAAGACTTTCACATAAAGGTCAAGCCAAATGACAGTCTAAACAGAGAAGTTGTGTGAACAAAAGTACTGATGGGAAAACTATATGTGTTTAGGGAGCTATTGAGATTTTGACATTGAGGAGGTTGGGACTGGCAAACGTTAAGGCTTGGGGGAAGTTATGTAGACTTAAAATCATGAAATAACTTGTGAGATATGTTAAGATATTTAAACTTTATCCTATAGCTTTGAGAAGCCAATCAAGAGTTTCAAAAATTCTGCATAGCTTATATACATATGTTACATACGTGCCAAAGTAGAGTTTATATTTATGCGGATGTGTTACCTAGGGCTGCAGAAAAAAATTACCATAGACTGGGTGGCTTAAACAATAGAAATTTATTTTTTCACATTTTTGGAAGCTGGTTAAGTCCAAGATCAAGTTGCTGGTAAGGTAAGTTCCATTCTGAGGCCTCTGCCCTTGGCTTTTATGTAGCCACTATGTCGCTGTGTGCTCACAGGACCTCTTCTTTGTGCTTGAACATGGTGAGATAGAGAAAGAGAGAGAGAGAGAGAGAGAGAGAGAGAGAGAGAAAGAGAGAGAAAGAGAGAGAGAGAGCAAGCTTTATGGTATCTCTTATAAGGACACTAATCCCATCATGAGGAAGCTACTTCATGACCTCATCTAACTGTAATTACCTCCTAAAGGCCCCATCTACAAATAATATCACATTGGGGGTTAAGATTTCAACAGAGGAATTTAGGGAGGACACAAACATTCAGTTTATAACAGGAGAGAAAAAGGCTGTTGTAATAATAAAGGGGCAGAATAATGAGCCTTGAAGTAGAGGCAATAAGCTGGAAAGAAGGAATCAGAGCAGTTATGAGGTGAAATCAATGGGTTTTGGTGATTGATTGATTGGAGCTGTGGGACAAAAAGCAATCCAATTTTTTCTATCTCCACTGTCACCCATCAACCCCAAGCCACCAGGTGAGGCTACTGCACTAGGCTTTACCCTGGTTTTTTCCCTGCACATCGCCCAACTCCCACCCATTTTCTACACTGCAGCCCCTCACCCCACCACCCTCCTAGGCACCCTTCAGCCACAGTGACTCTGAGCAGCTTCATTCAAGTCCCTGATTCTTTCCCACTTCAGGGGATTTGCACATTCTGGTGGAAGAAATAGATAAGTATACAAATAAATGCAACTCAGTATGCTAAGTACTACTGGATCACAGAAGAGGAAGCCACTAATGGAGGTACAGCCAATTCTGCTATAACACAATATACGCTTTTCTAAAAATCACCACACTATTCAAAACTGTGAAACTAAAAACAAAAAAAATAGGACTAATGAGAAAGTTGGGATTTGGAGTACAACACTAAAACATTTCATTAGTGACATATTTTTTTAAATTCTTAAGAGCCTAATACAAATGTAGCACTTTTTATATATATTAATAGTTAACAAGTACATAAATAATACAATATATAGGGTATTTTTACCTTAAAATCTGAAGTTTGTGTTTGCCATTGGAAAAGTTGCAGTTGTGCATTATTGTGAGGTACAGAAGGGACGGAGAGCTGAAATCAGAGGGAAGGTTGTAGCATATGTGGCTCATAACACGTGCAGTGAACTGAGGTAGCATGGCTGAGGTGTGTATGGGTGAATTTTGTGTATTTCTACTAAGCTTAAGTTCAACTGATGCCATTTTTTGCATTCATTTCCTGTTTTTCATTGGGGAAATCACACATAAGCAACCTCAAACTATTCCCTTTTATCAATTGTTCTGGAAGAAATTCAAAACAAGCATTATAGCAGAACTGAGTGTAATTGTGCCTGGAGCAGATGGGAAAATCACCCTAAAGGCGGTGACAGGAGAACTGAGTCTTGAAACATGAAGAAGTGTGTACCATCAGAAAAGAGGGAAGGGAACTAGGCAAAAAGAACAGCATGCATACAGGGCGCCTGGTGTGAAAAAGATCGTCATCTTTGGCAAATTTCCCAATGTGTGATTTTCCTATATTAATCCATTATACATATATTTTTTCTTTTTTGAAAATTATTTTCCTCATAGTAACTGTTCTAATTTGCCTCCTTTTCCAACACTTGATTTATTATTGCTTATAATTTTGGGGAAGGTGATTTGCCTTCATTTGATATCTAAAATCTTCATTTTATATGTGTTTTTATTTTTGTGTAATTCACCAGATAACATGACAAACATCATATGCATTTCAATTGCCTTCATTTTAACAGCTGAATTGGATTTGCCTTGATGTTAAATATTACAAATAGTCCTTCTAGATCCCAAATTAAGGAAACATCATTTTCATACTTGAAATGACTAAAATTGCAACTTTATGAGTTCTAATCCAGGGATAATCATGTTTTCATTTTATCTGCACTCTGAAATATTACAAACTCGAAGGCTAAAATTAAAGTTATTTAGTATTTTTACTTCAGCCAGAGAATATTGCTTCTAGGGGTTTAATTTAAATTAGTCTATTACGAGTTAATAAAACAGAAGATGCGTTTTGTGTAATATGGTTTTTCGTCTATGATTCAATTTCATTTCAATTCATACATCATAACTTCCAGTGCTCCCTCCTGTGCTGAGTATCATGGATATGTTTTCACACTTCTGAAGGAAGTACACTGAATGGGAAGAAATACTACAGTGAAAAACAACAATACTATTTAATTCACTCAAATGATTGTGTTAATTGATTTCCTGATAGACATGGGCCTTGTTTTTCCACATGGAGGATCAAATTTATTTTAGAGCCTAATCATTTGAGGACACTGCAATCTAAGTTTCTCCATAGCTTACTACTTCATATTGGAAAATACCTTTATTAGTTGGAACAGTCACTTGAGAAACAGAGTATCATACAGCAAAATCATTGAACCTATTCAAACTGTGTAGTATGTTGTCTCCTTCAGGGTGCTATGCATTGTTCTACAGAAAAGTTCTAAAAACTTCTTTTATTTTCCACAAAAATTCTTTAGTACTTTTGTGCTCTAAGTATTCATTAACTCTCCCACCACATTTTGAAGACAATTATTTTACTGAAATCTCTGAGATAGTTACTGTAGTGACTCTTATTATCTAAGGACTGTTATGTAGATCCTTTGATTCTTTTCTATTCCTATTCCCCCTCCTGAACTTTTGCTCATTTCACGTTGCTCACTTTGCTTATTTTGGTACTTTATGGTTAGGAAAAGTATGGGAAAGATAATAAATTTATGTCAGTTAATTCTACCACTCATTATTGTGATAAATCAAAGAAAAAGAATTAAAATGGATTAACAAGAACTTTAAGTATTTGATTTATTCAGCTTTTCTCTCCAAATGCCATTGATTAACTGGGCTACTTCTCTATTCTTCATTGGTTTTTTTCTCTCTTTTTCTTTAACTTTGGAATGAATATTTGTAATATAAAACAAGTCTAGATAAAACATCACTTTATGATATAAATAACATGCTATGTTCATCTGTGTAAAATTTATTTGGTTGAAAACTTGGAATCCTATCATCTAAGAATGGTAGGTGACAAAATGACAATGTACAAATACAGTCAAAGATGTGTCCAATGATAATATGCAAATATAGTAAATTAGAAATTACTAATGTAGAGGTCTGCCCAGCATTTCCTGTGGGTTTAGCAGTGCTTCATATTTTGTACATTTACCATCATACCTGGACTCTCTGACTTGACAAACTGAGAACAGGGAAGGCACAGCTAATTGGCCAGCCACAAAGAACTGAGGAGGCCAACCTACATCTCAACTGTCTGTGATGACTTTTCAAGAATTTAGTGCCAGAGAAATTTGCCTTCAAAAGGAATTTGTGAGAAGGAAGAAGAGCTACAATCATGCAGCCTGTGGAGCAAAAACCACATTCACAGAAAGATAGGCAAAATCAGAAGACAGAAGACTATGTACCAGATGAAGGAACAAGATAAAACGCCAGAAAAACAACTAAATGAAGTGGAAAAAGGCAACCTTCCAGAAAAAGAATTCAGAATAATGATAGTGATCCAGGACCTCAGATAAACAATGGAGACAGAGGTTGAGAAGATGTAAAAATGTTTAACGAAGACCTAGGAGAATGAAAGAACAAACTCCTATAAGATTTAAAGAACAAACAAACAAATATTAACAATACAATAACTGAAATGAAAAATACACTAGAAGGAATTGATAGCAGAATAACTGAGACAGAA
This sequence comes from Balaenoptera musculus, assembly GCF_009873245.2. NCBI lineage: Eukaryota > Metazoa > Chordata > Mammalia > Artiodactyla > Balaenopteridae > Balaenoptera > Balaenoptera musculus. Next base: position 52,985,758 of record NC_045801.1, on the reverse strand, counting down.
AAATGATAAGTGACCTGGAAGAAAGAATGGTGGAAATCACTGCTGTGGAACAGAATAAAGAAAAAAAAAATGAAAAGAAATGAAGACAGCCTAAGAGACCTCTGGGACAACATTAAACACACCAACATTTGCATTATCAGGTCCCAGAAGGAGGAGAGAGAGAGAAAGGACCCAAGAAAATATTTGAATAGATTATACTCAAATACTTCCCTAACATGGGAGAGGAAATAGTCACCCAAGTCCAGGAAGTGCAGAGAGTCCCAGGCAGGATAAAACCAAGGAGAAATACGCCGACACACATAGTAATCGAATGGACAAAAATTAAAGACAAAGAAAAATTATTAAAAGCAAAAAGGGAAAAACAACAATAACATACAAGGGAACTCCCATAAGGTCAACGGATGATTTCTCAGCAGAAACTCTACAAGCCAGAAGGGAGTGGCATGATATATTACTGTGATGAAAGGAAAGAACCTACAATAAAGATTAGTCGACCCGGCAAGGATCTCATTCAGATTTGACAGAGAAATCAAAAGCTTTACAGACAAGCAAAACTTAAGAGAATTCAGCACCATGAAACCAGACCTACAACAAATGCGAAAGGAACTTCTCTAAGTGTGAAACACAAGAGAAGAAAAGGACCTACAAAAACAAACCCAAAAAATTAAGCAAATGGTAATAGGAACATACATATCAATAATTACCTTAAATGTGAATGGATGAAATGCTCCAACCAAAAGACATAGACTGGCTGAAGGGATACAAAAAGAAGACCCGTATATATGCTGTCTACAGAGACTCACTACAGACCTAGGGACACACAGACTGAAAGTGGGGGGATGGAAAAAGATATTCCATGCATATGGAAATCAAAAGAAAGCTGGAGTAGCAATACTCATATCAGATACAATAGATTTTAAAATAAAGAATGTTACAAGAGACAAGGAAGGACACTACATAATGATCAAGGGATCAATCCAAGAAGAAGATATAACAATTATAAATCTATATGCACACAAAATAGGAGCACCTCAATACATAAGTCAAATGCTAACAGCTATAAAAGAGGAACAGTAACACAACAGTAACACAATATCAGAGGGAGACTTTAACACCCCACTTACACCAATGGACAGATCATCCAAACAGAAAATTAATAAGGAAACACAAGCTTTAAATGACACAATAGACCAGATAGATTTAGTTGATATTTATAGGACATTCCATCTAAAAATGGCAGATTACACTTTCTTCTCAAGTGCACACGGAACATTCTCCAGGATAGATCACACCTTGGGTCACAAATCAAGCCTCAGTAAATTTAAGAAAATTGAAGTCACATCAACCATCTTTTCTGACCACAACACTATGAGATTAGAAATCAATTACAGGGAAAAAAACGTAAAAAACACAAACACATGGAGGCTAAACAATACATTACTAAATAACCAAGAGATCACTGAAGAAATCAAAAAATACCTAAAGACAAATGTCAATGAAAACACGACGATCCAAAGCCAATGGGATGCAGCAAAAGCAGTTCTAAGAGGGAAGTTTATAGCAATAAAATCCTACTTCAAGAAACAAGAAAAATCTCAAATAAACAATCTAACCTTACCTAAAGCAACTAGGAAAAGAAGAACAAACAAACCCAAAGTTAGCCGACGGAAAGAAATCATAAAGATCAGAGCAGCAATAAATGAAAAAGAAACAAAGAAAACAATAGCAAAGATCAATAAAACTAAAGCTGGTTCTTTAAGAGGATAAACAAGACTGATAAACCTTTAGCCATACTCATCAAGAAAAAGAGGGAGAGGACTCAAATCAATAAAATTAGAAATGAAAAAGGATAAGTTACAACGGACACCACAGAAATACAAAGCATCCTAAGAGACAACTACAATCAACTCTAAGCCAATAAAATGGACCACCTGGAAGAAATGGATCAATTCTCAGAAGGTATAACCTTCCAAGACTGAACCAGGAAGAAATAGAAAATATGAATACAGCAATCACAAATAATGAAATTGAAACTGTGATTAAAAATCTTCCAACAAATGAAAGTCCAGGACCAGATGGCTTCACAGAGGAATTCTATCAAATATTTACAGAAGAGCTAACAACCATCCTTCTCGAACAATTCCAAAAAATTGAAGAAGGAGTATTACTCCCAAAATTTTTCTACGAGACCAACATCGCCCTGATACCAAAACCAGAAAAAGATACTACAAAAAAAGGAAATTACAGACCAATATCACTGATCAATATAGATGCAAAAATCCTCAACAAAATACTAGCAAACAGAATCCAACAACACAGTAAAAAGATAATAGACCATGGTCAAGTGGGATTTATCCCAGGGATGCATAGATTCTTCAATATATACAAATGAATCAATGTGATACACCATATTAACAAATTGAAGAATAAAAACCATATGATCATCTCAATAGATACAGAAAAATTTTTGGACAAAATTCAACACCCATTTATGATAAAAATTCTCAGGGAAGTTGGCACAGAAGCAACCTAATTCAACATAATAAAGGCAATATACAACAAACCCTCAGCAAACATCTTTCTCAAAGGTGAAAACCTGAAAGAATTTCCTCTAAGATCAAGAACAAGACAAGGATGTCCACTCTCACCGCTATTATTCAACATAGTTTTGGAAGTTTTAGCCATGGCAATCAGAGAAGAAAAAGAAATAAATGGAATACAAATTGGAAGAGAAGAAGTAAAACTGTCACTGTTTGCAGATGACATGATACTATACATAGAGAATCCTACAGATGCCACTAGAAAACTACTAGAGCTAATCAATAATTTGGTAAAGTTGCAGTATACAAAATTAATGCACAGAAATCTCTTGCATTTCTATACACTAACAATAAAACATCAGAAAGAGAAATTAAGGCTACAATCCCATTCACCATTGCAAAAAGAACAAAATACCTAGGAATAAACCAACCTAAGGAGGTAAAAGACCTGTATTCAGAAAACTATAAGAGACTGATGAAAGAAATCAAAGATGACACAAATAGATGGAGAGATATACCATGTTCTTGGATTGGAAGAATCAATATGTGAAAAAGACTATACTACCCAAAGCAATCTACAGATTCAATGCAATCCCTATCAAATTACCAATGGCATTTTTTACAGAACTACAACAAAAAATCTTAAAATTTGTATGGAGACACAAAAGACCCTGAATAGCCAAAGCAATCTTGAGGGAAAAAAAGTGGATCTGGAGTAATCAGACTCCCTGACTTCAGACTATACTACAAAGCTACAGTAATCAAGACAATATCGTACTGAACAAAAACAGAAATATAGATCATTGGAACACGATAGAAAGCCCAGAGATAAACCCACACACCTATGGTCAACTAATCTATGACAAAGGAAGCAAGGATATACAATGGAAAGAAGGCAGTCCCTTCAATAAGTGGTGCTGGGAAAGCTGGACAGCTACATGTAAAAGAATGAAATTAGAACACTCCCTAATACCATACACAAAAATAACCTCAAAATGTATTAAAGATCTAAATGTAAGACTGGACACTATAAAACTCTTAGAGGAAAACATAGGAAGAACACTCTTTGACATAAATCACAGCAAGATCTTTTTTAACCCACCTCCTAGAGTAATGGAAATAAAAACAAAAATAAACAAATGGGACCTAATGAAACTTAAAAGCTTTTGTACAGCAAAGGAAACTATAAACAATACAAAAAGACAACTCTCAGAATGGGAGAAAATATTTGCAAACAAATCAATGGACAAAGGATTAAACTCCAAAATATGTAAACAACTCATGCAGCTCAATATTAAAAAAAACAAACAACCCAATCAAAAAATGGGCAGAAGGCCTAAATAGACATTTCTCCAAAGAAGACATACAGATGACCAAGAAGCACATGAAAATATGTTCAACATCACTAATTATTAGAGAAATGGAAATCAAAACTACACCAGAAAATCTACAAACAACAAATGCTGGAGAGGGTGTGGAGAAAAGGGAACCCTTTTGCACTGTTGGTGGGAATATAAACTGATGCAGCCACTATGGAGAATAGTGTTGAGTTTCCTTATGAAACTAAAAGTAGAACTATCATATGACCCAGCAATCCCACTACTGGGCATATACCCAGAGAAAACCATAATTCGAAAAGACACATGCACCCCAATGTTCATAGCAACACTATTTACAATAACCAGGACATGGAAGCAACCTAAATGCCCATCGACAGATGAATGGATAAAGAAGATGTGGCACATACATACAATGGAATATTACTCAGCCATAAAAAGGAACAAAATTTGATCATTTGTAGAGACGTGGATGGGCCTAGAATCTGTCTTACAGAGTGAAGTAAGTCAGAAAGAGAAAAACAAATATTGTATATTAGCGCATATATGTGGAATCTAGAAAATGGTACAGGTGAACCGGTTTGCAAGGCAGAATAGAGACACAGATGTAGACAACAAATGTATGGACCCCAAAGGTGGGAGGGGAAGCGGGGGAAGATGATAGTGGGATGAGCTGGGAGATTGTGATTGACATATATACACTAATATGTATAAAATAGATTACTAATAAGAATGTACTGCATAAAAAAATAAATAAAATAAAATTCAAATAAAAAAAGAAATTACTAATGTAAAAGATTAAGGATACTTACAGCTTAAAAAATTATCTTTCATTATCATATACAAATAATATAAAAGAGAGAATCAGTCTTTCACTTCTACAGTCAAATATTAAATAATTAAAACAGGAAAGTGAAGGGAAATGGATGATGAAGTCTAAAGAGCTGGATTGTGATCACCCAGTTTTTGGACATAGCATCTGTTATTTCATATATTTCTATAAATTTATCTGTGAAATTAAGTCAGACAAATGTGAATCTACAGGAAAAAAATGACATAACCACTTTAGAATAGTGTGATTGCCAAATTTTTTTCCTTGTAAAAGTGATTTCTGAGGTTAAAAGGAAAAGAAATCTAGACTCTGTAAGCATTTTACAGTTATAACATTTTTACAGGCAAGTTAAAGCACTGTTTGAAGAATTACCATGTAGCTGGTATTTATTAAACCTAAAAGTTAAAATTAATTTCTTCAGTTTTATTGCAGTACCAACATTTTGTATTGTTTGTCTGTTTGTCAGTATAATTTTGTAAAATATCTAGAAATGATAAATGTGCTTGTGATGAACTGCTACTGAAGGAAAGTCAAAGGAACTTTGGTTTCTGTCATATATAAACTATGGCATTCCGGATTACAAGGAGGGTTATCTTTCTCTACACATCTCTCTTGAGATAGAATCTGGGACATTCTAGCCATCTGTGGCTAGTTGAAAGTATAGATTATGTTTTAGCTTTCTGAATCTCTTTGCTGGAGACAAATTAAATTGTGCATTTTATAAGAACAGTTTATTTTCATCACTAAGTTGTTGAAGTGAGAGTGAATTGAGAAGAGGTACAATAAGATACGAAAATGAAGAGTAAAACCTCCAAGTTATTATCCGATTGTATCTCTAAGGAATTAATCACCATTGCATTTAAGAAAGATTAATGGTACACCTCCTAAGCTACAAGTACTGGCATTCTATTTCCCCCGCATAGTCTAGTGTGGCAATGGTGAGGCCTATAACAGAAGGATGCTCCAGGTGCTATGTGAACCACAGAAAACAGTGGCTCTATCTCTCCTGGGAGAATGGCAGAGATGGCATATCCTCACAGAAACAAAGTACACGCAAAAGAAGTGATGCTAGACTCAGTAGAGTGGGAAAATATAGTCTGAATTTTCTCATATGCATAGATGCAAAAATCTAAACAAGAGCAAAATATTAGTAAATCGAATGCAGTAATCCATAGAAAAGATAACATATCATGATCACTTTGGCTTTATTCTAGAAATACAAGTCTGGTATAACATTTTCAAATCAATCAAAATATTTCAAAATAAATGAGAAAAAATCATATGCATCAGTAGATGCAGAAAAAGATTTGACCAAATTCAACATCTAATAGTGATTTTAAAAAACTCTTGGAAATAAAAGGGAATGTCTTTAATGGGATAAACAGTTTCTGAAAATAAAATATGCAAAAAAGCAAAATCGTACTTGGTGGTAAATTATTGAAACTCTTTGCCCTGAAATCAGGAGTGACAAAAGAATGCCCACTCTAACTACTCATATTTAGCATTACACTGGACATCATAGCCATTACAGGAAGGAATAAAAACTGTCCTTATTTAGAGATAACTTGATTGAGCTATAGAAAATATAAAACAATATAACTGTATACTGTTTTAATCAATTAGAATTAGTTTAGCAATTCCAGAAAGTCAAATATACAAAGTCAAATTTTTTTCTCTATACCATCAAAGGCAACAAACATATAGAAAGTGAAATTTTAAAGGCACATTATTTAAAATTGTTTTTAAAACTTCCAATATTTCAGAATAAATCTAATTGAAGATGTGGAAAATCTCTACACTAAAACCTACAAAACCTGTTCATGAATTTGAATACCTACTATTAAGATACAATTTCTGTCCAAATTAATCTATAGATTAAATGCAATCCTAATCAAAACCCCAATATTTTTTTAAATAAAAACTGACAATCTTATTTTAAAATTCAATATGGAAATAAGAAGGACTAAGAATATACAAACACTCTTGAAACAAACAAAAAATTGGTAGGTGTACACCACTAGATATCAAGGCTCATTATAAAGTTACAATAATTAAGACAATGTGTGTGGTGCAAGGATAAATCAACAGACTGAAGGAACAGAATATGGAATCCAGAAATTGATTTATATATATGTGGTCAATTGGTTCATAACAAAAGTGACACTACAGTTCAGTAGGAAAATAATAGTCTGTTTAAATTATGTGCCATAAATTGGATCTCCATTAAAAAAAAAAAAAAAAAAGAGCTCTAATCTTGACCCCTTACCTCACACCATACAGAAATAAATTTCAATTATATTGGAGATCAAAAGGTGAAAATAATCAAACTTCTAGAAGTAATCATAAGAGCATATTTTCATTATCTTGGAGAGCACAAAGCTTTCTTAAAGGTAACAGAAAATAATAACTACAGCAGGAAAATTTGAAAATTTGGATTTTATTAAAAGTAAGAACTCATGTTTATTAACTACATCATCTGGAGAGTGAAAAGAAAGCCACAGTGTAGAAGAAGGTATTTGAGAGATATATATTTTTACTACTGATGCATATGACTTTTTCTCATTTATTAAATATTATATCCGACCTTCATTTCTAGAATAAACCCAATATGATCATGATATGTTATCCTTTCTGTGGATCACCACATATAATTTGCTAATACTTTGCTCTGATTTAGATTTTTGCATCCATGAACATGAGAAAACTCAGACTATATTTTCCCACTTCATTGATTTGAGCATCGCTTCTTTTGCATGTTCTATCTCCCTCTCTCTCTCTCCGTATATATACATGACAAAGGCCTCCTATCCAGAATTTGTAAAGAATTCCTACAAATGAATTTAAAGGAAAAAAACACTGAAAATTCAACAGAGAAATGGAGATAAAGTTGAAATTACACTTTAGAAAAGAGGATATACAAATGAACAAAACACAATGGTTTTCAACTCATTAATCGCCAGAAAAATGCAAATTAAAACTGTGATCTCCCAGTGCACAGCTACCAAACTGATTCAAATAAATATACTGATAAATGTTGCCAAGGATGTGGAACATCTAGAACTGCCATGCATTGCTGATGGGAATGTAAATTGATATAAGCACTTTGGAAAACATTATAAATCTACAATAATTAAAGCAAGGTCCTGGGCATATCTATTACATCTGATCATACGTTACCTTGTGAACTAGTAATTCTACTCTGAAATATAAATATCAAATATATATGTTAAAATCAAATATATATGTTTACCAAAAGACTTGTTCAAATATATTCATAATAGTGTTAATTCTAAAAGCCCCAAACTGAAACCACCCAAAAGTTCATCAACAGTAGAATGGACAAAAAAAATGTAGCATATTGATACAATAAAATACTACAATAAAGATGAAAATGAACAGATTACATGGCACCCACCAACATGTTTAAATATCCCAAACATAATTTTGGGCACAAGAAGCCAAATACAAGTCTCTACAGGGCATGATTTTATTTATATAAAGCTTAAAAACACATACAAATAACTATGGTGTTATTAGTTGGTATGGTGGTTAACTTTGGGAAGAGGTCACTGGGAAGAGACAGAACAGGGACAATTTCTTGATCTGGATGCTGATTACACAGTGTTTTCCCTTTGTAAAATGTACTAAACTCCACATGCATTCTCTTTTCACTTCTCTGTGTGTAGGTTATTTTTCAATATAAATTTTATTCACATGAATATTACATACAGAAGTATTAGTATGGGCATTTGGGAGAAGCAGACAGAAATATTTACACTTAATTATAAAAAAATCCCACTATAGTCTGTTATAGTGGTCAATATTGTAAATAAATAATTATGTTGGCATAAAAGAAGGAAAAGCAAAAACCCAAATGATGGTATTTGGAGAAAGTTTCAAAACAGATGTTTTCTTTGAATTAACTAAGGTAGAAGGGAAGGCTTTTCAAAAAATAAGCATAGTGAAAATATTATCAATGGACAGTTAGGTTTATGGAACAACCTGAATCTAAGTGCTTTGCCCATATTATGAAAGGTGGGTGAAGCTAAGAATATGAAAGAGGAAAAGTTAAGGCCTGATTATGGAAGATCATAAATGTCATGCCAAGAATATTAGATGTTTTTCTCTAGTTATTTGAAAGCTACTTAAACGAGGTATCAAAATCTGAGAGGATTAGAAAGAACATTCTGATAGCAATATGAAAACTGGATTGGCCAGTCGAAATATTGGAGCTAAGAGACCTCTACATTACTAGTGGAGAGATTTGAGCAGAAAAAGGTGGTGATAGTAGGAATGGAGAAAAGAAACCTACATAAGAGGGATATGTTGGTAAATTAGTAATAACAGGATTAGTTATGAGAGAAGGAGCCCTAGAATATGACTAGTCAAAAAAAGCTTGAGTATGATGTATCACTCACTCAATGTGGTAGACAGAATAATATTCTTCTTAAGATGTCCATGTCCTAATCCCCAGAACCTGTGAATATATTAACTTACATGGCAAATAAGACTTGGCAGATGCTGTTAAATTAAAGATCTTGAGATGGGAAGAGATTATCCTGGATTATCTCGATTGGCCATGTAATCACAAGGGCCCTCATAAGACCCACAGCAGGATCAAAGTGAGAAAAATGAGATATGACAATGGACCAGCTATTGAAGTAATTCACTTTGAAGATAGAGGAAGAGACCATAAATCAAGAAATGCCAACAGCCTCTAGAAACTGGAAATGGCAAGGAAATGAATCCTCCAGATTCTACTCTGAAGCATCTAGATGGACTGCAACACTGCCTACAATTTAATTTTAGTTTTTTGATCTCCAGACTTAAGAGAACAAATTTTTGTTTTTTAAGCCACTATTATTATGATAATATGCTACAGCAGCAAAGTGAAACTAATAAAGATTTTGGTACCTAGAAGTGGGATGTAGCTGTAACAAATATCTAAAAACCTGGAAGTGGCTTTAAAATTAGGTAATATAATGGCTACAGGCTGGAGGAATTTTGAGCATGATAAAAATCCTAGATTGCTTTTAACAAATTGTTGGTAGAGATATGGATGTTAAAGTTGCTGCTAGGCAGGACTCAAAAGGAAGCGAGTAGCATGATAGAGAAAATCTATATTGTCTCAGAAAACACTTAACTCATAATAAGCAGAATGTTCGTAGAAATAAGGACATTAAATCTGAGTTGAGGAATGCTGGTGAGGATTCAAAACAAAATGAGGAGTATGTTATTGAAAACTAGAGGAAAGTGGATCCTTGTTATATAATGGTATAAAGCTTAGCTGAATTGTGTTCTACAGTTTTGTGGAAAGCAGATGAACTGTTATGTGTACATATAATATAATCATATGGTTAAGTGATGAACTTAGATATTTAGCTGAGGAAATTTCCAAGCAATAGGTTGAAGGTATGACCTGATTTCCTCTTGCTGTTTATAGTAAAATGCAAGAAGAAAGAGATAAGTTCAGGAAAGAATTGTTAAGCCAAAAGGGAAATTCCCAGACTATCCAGACTGCAAAAGATGCTAAAATAAATAATAATAAAATTCACAGTCAGGAAAGCATTCTCTGGAGATATTGCAAAGTGTGTGGCTGGACAACCTTTTGCTAATGCTTTGAAAGTATAAGGATAGACTGTGTGTTCAGTCACACAGAGAGCTCTTTGAAGAGATAATAAGCATGTGTCTCATGGATCCTCTCAGTTATCTCAGCAGAATCTAGAAATAGAAATCCGATTATCCACAAGAGAATTGTGGATGATCTTCTTGTCCAATGGAGTCATGTCCCATGCCATACATGGGAGATCCACAAGGTTCTTGAGGAAGTTATACAAGTGGAAATGCTTGAACTGAAGGGACAAAGAAAGGACAAAATAAACAAAGCCTACTTGACTCCCAAAATTCTACAGAAAGAAAACAGTATGATAAAACTTCACTACTACAAACATGTACTACCCTCAAGAAAAAATAAGGATGTCTCTGAGGGTGGAGCTTCAGCTCCAGAGGATAGAACCAAGGGCCCAGAGGACAAAGCTATGGCCCTGGAGGTAGGAACCAAGAACCACATAGGATTATTCCCAGGCCTGAAACATAATGGAGTGGGATAGACATAACCCTTTGGGAGCTAGAGGCAGACTGTAGAGGAAAGAATAACAACTTTCCTAATATGTCCACATCATCCCAGTCCCCAGAACTTGTGTTTATGTTACTTTATGTGATAAAAAAGGATTTGGCAGATATGATTAAATTAAGGATCTTAAAATATTGATTGGGCTTATCTGGGTGGGCCAATGTAAACACAAGAATCCTTATAAGAGAAAGGGAGGAGGGTCAAAGTAAGAAGAAGGAGATACGGTGATGGAACCAGTGGTTGGAATGATGCACTTTTAAGGTGGAAGAAGGGACCATGAGCCAAGGAAGACAATCAACCTTTAGAAGTTGGAAAAAGCAAACAGATTCTCCTCTGAATTCTTCAGAAAGAACGTAACCCAGCTAATACCTTATTTTCAACTTCTGACTTCCCAAATTATGAGAAAAAAAATTGTGCTATTTTAAAGTCACTAAATTTGTGGTAATTTTTACAAAAAAAATAGAAAATCAATATACTAATTAATTTTATAAATAAATATTAGTTGAGCAAGTTGTATATCTCAGACATTGGGTGGGCTGCTAGGGACATAGTAGCAAATGAGCAGACATAGTAGATTACAGTTTTGTGGTTTTATGGTATGTTGTAATCTGGCCTAAAACAACGGAAGAGAAGCATGTTTTTTTGCACCATGTTGAATTTGATATGACTTTTGAAAATCTACATGAATATGTTTAGTAATAATACCTATTATTCTGGTCACTGTTCTGAACATTTTTTATATATCAACTCATTTAATTCTTATAATAATTATATTAATTATAAATAATAATGTAAGGATGCTATAGATGAGGAAACTTTTACAGATGAGGAAACTGTGGTATGTATATACAAAGCAACTTGCCCAAGATCACAAAGCTGGTGAGTGGCAGAACTGGTATTCAAATAAACCAAGCCAGTCTGGCTCAGAATCTTGAGTTTTAAAACATGTTTAGCAGATATAGAATTTGAATCTCTAGTTTTGCATAGTTGGATCAATAAATATAAATTTCATACTAGTAAGGAAAACAAGAAACAACAATGGCATATAAACCAAGAAATAAGCTAATAATTAACATTGTCAGATATTGATTAATATCAAGTAGAATGAGGATTAACCAGAAATGCCTTGATTTGGTATTCATTTTATAAATATTTTCTTATTACCGTTTTCTGAAGTCATGTTTATTCATCACTGTTTCTCAGTAATGTGTCAGGTCTTTGCACATAATTTTCAGCAGTTTATTTGTTTCATCTGTTTTAGTGTATTTGGGCAGCTGTCACTAAACCATTCATGTCATGGTCACCAACTCACATACATATATCTTGGTTTATGTTTCTATGATGTCCTCTAGGACAGATATTATTTCTTCTGCTTCCACTGAAATTTCCCAAGATATCTTGTCCAATGACCTGCATTGAATGAACTCTTGTCAGATACTTCTCGACTTATTACACAACTTTCCATCACCACTCACTGCCACTTTTGCAAAACGAAAAGCAGCATTTAGAGTGTCAGGGTTCTGGATACATTTATCCTCTTTGATATAGACACGTATTTTCACTGGTATTTTCATTAAAACATTCATTTTAAAAACCTTTATATTCACATAATATCTATTAGTAAATACAATTTCAAGATTAAGATCATGGCTATTTATCTTCCTCTACCCTCTATATCTAGTATACACTTAACCAGTTTTTGTAGGAGGGAGTGATGAGGCATAGAATTCTATTAACTACTATTGTCTTAATTTGAGTAATGAACAATTGTTTGAAATATGATTGCAAATTGGAAACAAACTTAACATAATAACTTTTATCAACATTATTTGTTGAATAACAATTGTATACTATCATTCACTTCATATATCAGCATATGTACTTCTTATAAGCTTTCTACTCATCTCAGTAATTTTCTCACTAATACTTTATGATCACCTGTGACTGTTCTTTCACTCCTACCATGGCACTCATCCATATGGCCTCAGAGAAGAGTGGACCTAATTACTGTCAAGGACTGGTTTTTTATACATTCTCATAGGACAGACCACACATCTACTTTCAGAGGACAGACCACACATCTACTTTCAGAGCACCTATTTTTGAACCTATAGAATATATTCTTTCATATTATCATTCAATTAATGTCTGTATTCCCCACTAAAATAAAAGCTGCATGAACAATCAATCTGTTTTTGCTCAGAGCTCCGAAGGGCACAGTTTGAGTGCACAAAGTATATGTATTAGGTGTATGAAAGAAAAAAGGTTAAATTAATTTAATTTCAATGAAGGATAATAGCTGGAGTCCTAAATTTTATAATAATAAAGAATCAGGTTAATCTGATCCGGGTGGGAACATGGGTAGTTATGCTATTGGAAACTTGTACCATCAACTCCCCCAGAAAATAGAAAAAGCAAAACACAGATTTTTTTCTCACTGAATCAAGATCAGATAGTTACAAGCTGAAATCCCCCTTCTTTCTCTGTTATACTCTTTTCTTACAATCATTTCTCTAGGTAGTCTTAGAAGTTAGGAACCAAAGGTTTTTAAAATCGAATAATCACATTTTCATATGCTGTATTTGTGTTCATGTTTTGTGACCCATCCCTTAATGAATTATTTAAGTTTTACGCAATCCTGGCAGGATTTCTAAAGCTTTCCAAGGCATAATTTAAAGATAACATGAGATTTAGTGTTCGCCAAACTGAAGGAGACAGTTTGGAAAATAAAAGTTGAGACTCTTTTTTTCCCCACCTATAGCTCCTGTTTCTATATCTAAAGCCATTTAAGAAAACATCTAAAAATAGTTTTTATGACAGTAAGAGAACTGTGAATTTCATTTACATATTTACTGTTCTCATACTGCTGTGCTGGTAATGGCAGATGCAGACTTTATTCAAATAGTTGTCTTTGAACACATATGTGAGGTCAAAGACTATCCAGGTGGTTCCGAGCCCCTTAGCAGACACAAATCCACACAAAATGAGGATTGGAGCTGGATTCCTGAATTACCGTTCGGCTATGTAATGCTAAATTATACCTGAAAATTCAATCTATTCAACTCAGCAGGCTGAAGTCGCTCATCAATGTGATAATTGTAACTAAATATGAACAGGAAAGGAATTAAGATATCAGGACTGCTGTGTATACTACTTTGTAGACAGGCTGAAATGAATTCTATTAATATATACTTAAGATACTTTATGCACATTTTACATTGGAAATGATTAGACATTTTGGAGTAACAATTTTGATAGTGTCATTAGAAACCAAAATATGCTGAATATGATCCATAAATAGAAATTTATTTTTAGCTAGTGTGTTTTAAAACTCCATAAAGATTCACACATCTAGTATTGGTCTTTGCCCATTTAAAATATTATAGTTTAAACAATGAAAAAAACATTGTAACATCTAGCCCAATATTTTAAAAATTTTGTGTGTGTGTGTATGTGTAGTTAACTTTTTGACCTAATTTTATCTATTTTTAATTGAAAACTTTCCCTGGGCCATTCTAAATTACCTGATTCACTTCCATGAAGAACATACTCCAAGTCCACATTAGACCTTAGGTTAATACAAATATATCATATGCATTGATTAGGCTCCTATTCTACCATTACATAAATATCTTTAGAATCCTTGTATATGCATCTCTAGAATCCTTTATTTGGAGTACTAAGATGGGTGACTATCAGCATGCATTCTATATTGAAATTCTGTATATCAACTTTATTCTCCCATTGTCTTACACATTAAAATCAGGTATATTTTCCAAAATAGTGGCAGTAACCCCAGCAATTCAAACTGAAGTAAAATCCTAGGTAGTGTTTTCTGTTCTCTACTGTTTTCTGAATTTGCTTTTATTGTCTGACATTTATTTGTTCAATATATAAATAGTGGTATCATGGATTGGACATGGCTTTTTACAGTTCAAACTTGGATTCAAATTCTGGCTCTACTTCTTGCCAGCTTTATGAACTTGACACCTGAACTTCAGTTCCCTTATCTGTAAAATGAGATAACAACTCCTTCCTCACATAGCTGTTTTAAGATTAAATAAAGTAACAGAAGTATATTTTTTAAAAGAAGAACAATAAGCCCAGCAATTCAAACTGAAGTAAAATCCTAAATAGTGTTTTGGCACAAAGTAAGCACTTAATAATCGTTTATATGATTCCATTCAATTTTTATAATTAGTGAACAGTTTTTAATTGAAGTATCTCATGTACTTACTTCGCTTACATTATGAAACTAATATTGGTGGACTCTATGGGTAGTGATTGAAATTGTAATATTTGGACCTAACCTTAATAATGTATACTCATTAAAGCAGAAAATGCAAGGCATCATAAAGTGATAAATCCCCTGGTTCAGGCTTTTTTGGCATCATGTTTTTATTCCTTGCCTAATACCAATAAGAATTTGAGGTAACTAACCCCTTACTTATACTCCACTATACATGTATACAATAAAGTATAGTTTTATATAGACAAAAGACAGCAAGAAGGAAAAACAATAGACTAGAAAGACAAGACCAGATGCTTGAATTCAGAAACTAAAGAGAAGAGAGTTGGACAAGTTTGCTGGAAGGAGCTGACTGAGATAGAATCAGCCAGAAAAAAGAGAAAGGCAGCGTCCTAAGAAATCCACAGGTGGTGCAACAGGACTTTTAACACTATATTTCTCCATGGAGCATTGCTACATTTTGCCTTCCTCTGCTTCAGGTGCCACTTGGTTGGCACCACCATTGACTGCATTTTCTCTGCTTTTTTAAGCATCTTCTTCAGCTACATTCTGGCCTCTAGAGTATGACATCCTCTAAGCACCCCCAGACACTATTTTGCTAGGTAGCTTTACAACTCACAACTCTCTGGTTTTTAAGATAGGTAGGTGGGTATGTGGATAGAGAGATAGAAAGAATAGATAGATGGATAGATACATAGATAGATAGATAAATAGATGATAGATAGATAGATAGATAGATAGATAGATAGATAGATAGATAGATAGATGATAGATAGATAAGAGTGCATTTCCTATTTTGTAAATTTTGTTATAGTGAAATTCTATACATACTTTTCATAATTATGGAAACTCTTATGACTTTAAGGATGTTTTACTTTCTCATCATTATGCCTTGTAAACTCATAGTGTCTCTCCATCTCAGGACGCAGTGGAGATGGTGTTTCTGAGACAGAGTTGTGAACTACTGAACACATGTTTTTCATAAATAAAACACCTCCAGGGAACATGGTACAGCAATTCCCCTACATCATGTTCACATCCAATAAACTATATTATTGTGTTCCTATGTCTGCAAGGTATTTCGTTATAGTTTTAGTACCTTTTATGTGGCTATGATCTCAAAGAGACTGTGTTTCTTTAGGTCTAGGATTACTACATCTTTCGTGTATAATTTGTTAACAACATTTATTAAAATATGTTGAAGTGAGGTAAACTATTTACACAGGTATAAATAACTCACTTCATATTCTAGGAAATTCAAGGTTGATTTAATTGTATATGTTTTAGTCTTCTTTTAAAAAACTTTTTTTTAGTAACCATTAGGTATTTGGACCTATCCAAAGGATATGATTAAAAAAGATAGTATTCAATCTATTCAACTTGAGACAATGCAAATTTATCCAAATATAAATGGGCAAGTAAGACGATTAAGAAGATAAAACTAAGTCTGAATAATCAAATTTAGGCTAAAGGAAAGATGAAACTGAGATAAAATGGAATGGGAACCATACAAAAAAGAGTAGCAAGCAAAAGTGAGAATGCTCAAAAACAATTACTACTAAGGAGATTTGGTGAAAATAAAGTCACATTAGAGTGAGTTATAAAGGAGAAATATGTTAACTGTATTTAATACTTGGCATTACATATTTCAAAAAATTAATGATTTCAAAGATTTATTTGATATTAGAGCATAAGGAATTGGAGAAAGTCCAAAGAAATGAATGAAGACAGTAATAAAATCCAATTATAGTTTACAAAAAATCTTAGAAAAGTCTTTTCCAGATACATAAAAAAATTTAATGAACCAAACCGAAGAACACAGAATTGACTTGTTTGTTTATTGCTTCACTTTCAACAGCAGTCAAGTATAAAGAAGCATCATTCAGGATTTTTTTTTCCTCATTTGAACCAATATTTTGAATGAAAACTTGAACTGAACATTAAGAAGTTTTGTTTCCTTTGATTTAAAAAGAACAATGGTGAATATATTATTAATATGAGGTACTAGGTAAAATGATAAGATTTTTATATGATAGCCACTCAATATTTTAATTAATAACTATTTTTAGATTATCCACTAACAGGAGAGCACTTGACTTTGGACAAATAGGCAAGGGTTCAGTTTCAGAGACATTAGGCAAGAGAGCAAACCACTTAATATAGACATGTACAGAAGATATAGATATACTTGCTTAAATTGTTGAAAAGATGGATCGGTGATTCTGCTGGGGCTGAAAATTATTTGGATGTTATCCCTGAAAGATCCTGAGGAAAGAACTTCTGTCAAGAGTTTATAGGGACTACACTAGCAAGGAGATGTTTCAATAAAAAGAGCAGAGTTCATGGAATCTAAAATAGTACATAAATGAACTTATCCATGAAACAGAAACACAGACATAGAGAACAGACTTCTGGTTGCCAAAGGGGTGGTGGGGGAGGGATGGATTGGGAGTTTGGGATTAGCAGATGCAAACTATTATGTATAAAATGAATAAACAGCAAGGTCCTACTGTACAGCACTGGGAACTATCTTCAATATCCTGTAATAAACCATAATATAAAAGAATATGAAAAAGAATACATATATATGTGTTCATATGTATAGTTGAATCATTTTGCTGTACACCAGAAACTAACCAATCATTGTAAACCAACTATACTCCAATAAAGTAAATTAAAAAAAAAAAAGAAAGCAGAGTTCATATCTGAGAGGAGAAGGGGCAGCGTTTCCATGGGGACAGCTGCCATGGTAGCGAAGGAAGGATAAAGAAGGTCCACATCTGTACCTCGTGCTGTTGAGTGAGAAGAATGACATAAGAGAAAGGTTAACTTTCTGTCCAAACTGGAGAAAAATTGACCGAAGGAGTGTAGAGATATCACTTAAATCACTTAAGGTTATAATTTCAGAGCTAGTGTGTTCAGAGGAAAAAGCTGTGAGCTAACTCCTAGGGAATCTGGACTCAGGCTCCTGCTGGAAGTATGGGGGTCAAGGCCCTTGAGGTCATGCCCCGCAGTTCCCTTCAGTTTTCCATCCAACAAACTTGTAAGAGCTGTCTGTTGTGGAGTAGACATCTGTAAATGAGGAATTTTGGCAGCATAATTTTGTTACACAGAAAAAATAATTTTATTACCCTGAAAAGTTTTAACATTTTATTAGTCTAGTAATTTTCTGAAATATAGATATCATACAGTTCAAGTTAAATACTTCTATATGGTCTACATACTATGCCTTGATGAAATTCTTAGAAGTTTTATCCAAATCAACACATATTGTAATTTTTAAACCAGATAAGGATGTTAGAACTCTGGATGGGCTAATAATTTGATACTTTTGGTATTCTCTAAATGTTCTTTTGGTGTTTTATTTGGAGGAAAAGATGAGGGCTGGGCATGGGGAGGAGAGGCAGGGGAGGTGACATGTCTGGGAAAGGGAAGTCACCACTGTTGCAGACGTGAGCAGACCTCTCTTGTCCCAAGCAGTCTGCTGTGCTTCTGAACTTGACTGTCCCTGCCAGCAGCCAAAACTCTGCAGTTAATTGCATCCACCCCGCTTAGAAGTTAGTTTAACACCACTCGTTGTTATGGAAACATGTCCCTTGTGGGTCCTCATCCCCTGCTGCCTAAATAGCTGCTGAAAGTATCCCTTCGACCTTACATGGCATGTTATAGTGCACAGGCTCTGGAGAAAGGCCAGCCAGTTCAAAGCAGGGCACAACCTCTTGCACTCTGTGAGACTTTAGTCAGAACACTTTGTTCTCAGCCTCACTTTACTGAAACATAAAATGAGGATGATGATGATGATAGTAATAATAATAATAATAACAAAAATGATAATAATAATAATAATAAATCCATCATAGAACTGTTTTCAGTATCCAATGAGTAATGCATATAAAATTCTTAGAAGAGAGTCTGGCACCTAATGCGAACTCCCTAAATGAATGTTAGCTCTTATTAAACCACACAGTGTTCACTCCCTGTGACGAGTTTGGGCAAATGTCATTTTGTTGATTTCAGTACATTACTAGTGACATTATAGTGACCCTTTTATTTAAGTCTTCTCCAGCAGCTGCCAAGTGCATTGCCACCTAATTTGTTTCTAAAATCATTTTGGTCTAGTTCCCAATTAAATGTTGTCAACACAGCTATGTAAGTCATGCAGTGTCCCTGAATGTTACCTGTACTTGTCCTCATTTGGCTAAAGTTTACTCATTTCTAAATTGGAGGTAAAGATAGCTAAGTAACAGGATTGTTGTGAAGATTATGAAGATTAGTGATACAGTATATAACTAGCCCAGTGCTTGACACATAGCACAGAGTAGTTCTCTCTGTCTCTCTCTCATTCACACACATGCGCACACACACACACACACACACACAGAGGCTTGCTTCTTCCTCTTTTCCTTTCTCTCTTTCCCTCTTCCTTCCTTCCTTCCTTCCTTCCTTCCTTCCATTAAAGGAAATCGTATTGTGCGGGAGTAGATATGGAGATATTTTATAAAGCAAGTGATGCTTCTTTTGATCTCTGACATTACAGGCATAAATCTGATTTTGAAGACAAAACACCTCTATTCAGTCTGTATTTTTTAAGACAGTTGGATGAAAAGAATGATATGCTGGCACCTGTCTTCTTTTCACTGACATTTTGTCCCTTATTATGTCTACATTCTTCCTCCTCATTCTTGGGCTGGCTGAAAGTTGCCCAGGTTCTGCTTTTACTAAAGCCTCTCCTCTCCCTCAGCCACTGCCCCTGCCTCTCTCTCACCTTCCTACCTGTACTGCAACATGGTATTCATGAATTTGGCCTTAATTCATTAGGTCTATTTGGGGTCCCCAATTTTGATGGTTTAAAACAGGATTTAAGCCACTTGACCCAAGATATAAGATTCAAGAGTGGATGCTCTCTATACCCTGAGGTGAGAAAAGTAACGTAGGAAGGAGTTGATGAGATAAAAACCCCTATATAGAGCCTAAGAAAGTCGGCTTTGGTACAAGGTGTGCCAAACATTGATGACTATGAGTCAGGATATTTGTTTTAACATGCATCTGTGTATGTGTGATGATGAATGAGGCTGGGTGAGAGGTTGTTGCATATGTGGATGAAATTAAATTGTTACATGGTCTTTGCAAAGAATGTTCAGATTGATGTTAATTATAGATAATGAAGAACTAACAGTGTAAAAGAGAAAAACTACAAATTTGATTGTACCATGTAATATTGTTAAAATTAATAGCATTTGTGTCATTATGTAATTAGGCTATTTCTACCTAATAATCATTAATTACATGGTTATTCATATCAAAATTATATATAACACATATGTCAGACAAACTTTGTTTTAATTTGTTTGATTGTAATAGGTTTTATGTTTGTTGGTCTTATGGAATGAGTAATTTTTATAAAAGAGGACTTGCTTGTTCGTTGTGACTTTTTGTTCCAGCAAATTTTAAAATATATCTTCACATCTCTGAATATAAGCAATTTCATCTAAATCAGTGAACTCATTCAGACTCATCTTGGGGCCAAAAGAGAGGTGTGAAATGATAAGTATTTGCATTAAGTAAGAAAGTAATTTTAGTCAATAAGCATGAATTTTGTTATTGTACTAATTCATTGAAAAATAATCTGTGATCATATTGTTTTTATCATTTAAATTTGTTCATAAAAGTAATTTATTCAGCAAATATTTCCTGAGACCCTACTTTGTACCTGGAACTGATCTACTCTCTGGACATACATCTCTGAGGAAAATGAAGCCCTGTCCTCTGGAGGCTTATGTTCTAATAGGCAGAGACAGACAGGAGGAAAACAAACAAGTGAATACAGATTATGTTAGGTGATCATAATGTGCTATGGAGAAAAATTAAGCAAGTAAGGTTGTGGAACATAAGGTGTATTATATGTCATTCAGAAAAGGCCTAATTTCTTTTTGAAATATTTTCATCTCACTATTGTAGAAAACACAAGGAAAATCCTCCCAGTGTTTCATATTGTATGTAGATAAATACAGATACTAACTATGACTTACAGTAAGAAATACCCATAGTGGTCTTTGATGGATCATCTTATTGAACAGTGCAGTTTGTTAGTCCAAAGTCAAGGAAACTAGAGAGGAATACTGCCAAAAACTCGTTAAAATGCTGTTCTTGGCATCTGTGATCATGAACTGTAGTAATTACTTAAGTGTAAAAGTATTCATGACACTGAAATAATCCTTCTATTAAGAAGAGCTGTGGAAATATCTCCTCCTATTAGTAAGTAGCCTGAGTTTGCTAACACTAAAAGATAATTTTGACAGTTGAAGACGTTTTCTGGTTTTGGCTGGAAGATGAAGGTTTATGCATAATCAAGTCATATCACATAGAAATTCTTCACTAGTGTATAAATCCTTCTGTATTTTAAATAAAAACTGCATTTCAGACACCCTAATGAGCACATAAAGGAGGTTTGAAAGCACGTACTCTTGTGGAGGGTTTGAGAGAGGTAGTATTCCTGAGTTTCTGCTGCGTGCCAGGCATTGCTTTCAGAGCAGAGAGTACAAGACATACAAAGACAAAGCTTTTTCTGTGTCCAGTTGAGATGACAATGTTCAGATAAGGATACGCCCAAAATACTGTGAAAATAGAGGTCTGAGGACTAAAACGAGATGAGGTGGCAGGGTGAAGGTGGGAGAAAGCTTCATGAAAGTCTTCCTTCTGGAGGGAGGGGGAAGAATGTGTAGCACAGAGTAGGTACTCACTAAACCTGAGACCCTGTTGTGTGTTCCTCTGTACTAGGTCTGGGGATATAATGTGAAAACATGCAGTTCCTGCTTTTCCTGAGAAGCAGTCTGTTTAGAGAATTAGACAAACCTAAAAGTGATAATTGCTTTAATAATTGAAACTACGAAGTGCATTGGGAGCTCAAAGAAGGAAAGAATTCAGTAGTTTCAAAATAAAATACAAATCTAAACATTCTAGAGTGGCTAAAAGACATGAGAATCCAAAGGATAGTTTTTAATTTATGTAAATAAATAACAGGGGTTCTTATATTTCATATTTAGATTTTCAGTTTTACTATTCTTGCTAAATATATGAATCTATTCTTAATTCAACATTATTTTGAGCACAGCACTTTAATAGTAGAGATTTTATTAGAAAACTTAACTGATATCAGTTGGGGGCGGGTGAAGGAAATACAATTTGCTCTAGAAGATTTGCATTAGAGTAGTTACAGGCTGTAACATCTCCCCTGTAATTTTATGAGAATGGTATTACCCTGGCTTTCACTGTGTGATTGCTGGTTACCTTCTGTCAGTGAGCAACAGCCTTACTGCAAAGCAGGAGCACAACCCTCTCTTTGTCTCCGTGGTCAAAGCAATTACTTCTTAGAAAGTCGGATTTTTTCAGAATGACCATGTACAGGAGCAAACGCAGACATCAGAGATGTAAGTAAATTCTGACCCAACTTTTTCATATGACTGTGGTGGGAGAAACATACTTGATTTCTTAAAAGACTAATCATGACTTCAGATATATCCTGGGAGTAGAAAAGATATTGTAGCTTTTTTCACCCTAACCTTTATCCCTGTTACATGCTTGAAAGATGTTGGAGGGAAAGGGGCTAATTCACTTGTTACTATGGAAACCTTTGGAAAGGTTTACAAAATCAACAGAGAAACAGATCAAATGCAATTTCAGTCTAGCTCAGCATCCTTCATACAGGCATGATAACTGGATAGTTCTCTCTCTCTCCCTCTCTCTCTCTTTTTTTTTTTTAAACTTCTATTTATTCATCCAATTTCAATCATAACTCTCAGGGGAAATAAAACAGTTCTGAATGGCAGGGAGAGAGTTAATTGTGAATGACAAGCTGAATATTTAACAAGATATTCATTGCCAAACTTCTTGGAGCAGAGCATATTTGTAACATAATTCACTACAGGCATCATTTCAAAGGGTTAAAAGGAGTCATCTGTAATCTAACCTAAAGGGACTGATTCTGACTGAAAAGGAGCAGCACAATCACCCTGGCCTAAAGTCTAGAACAAAGATGATTATGGAACTGAAAGCCATTAGGATTTAGCTAAAAATCAAAGAGGCTTATAATAAAACTGTGTTTTATGGTAAAGCAATACGCCTGTCATGGAAAGCTTTCCAATCACATCTTTCTCCAGTAAGCCCAACTCTTTATCACTTTATCTTTTCCATTGCCTAAAGTAATTATTACCATATTTAGCCCAGTGTGTCCTGTCACTGACTCTATTTGCCATCTTAGACAGGTAACTACAACTTGTTCTATAGTCAAAGTCTGCACTTTTTCATTATTCCTATGATGTCTTTAGATATTATCAAATATTTTAAAACATAGCAAGACTATCAGCAACAATTACTCCATCAAAAGGCCAAAATATGATAGACGTGATTTTTTTTTTGAGAATGATCTCATTTTGGTCCATTTTTCACTGAAGACCTGAACACTAACATTTCTCTTGTTCAAAGAAGTTTTGTGCATCACAGAAAGCTCTGAGGGACAGGACTGCCAGTTTGATTTTCTTTGCCTGATTGCCTTTTGATGCTATTTCTTTCTTGTGATTGAGAAACAACATATAATAATTGCTACTTTTTTCTTATAAAAATGATTGGTGCAAAATCTACAAATATATTGCTGATTAATTCCCTTATGATTTCCTCCCACAAGAATGAATCTAAATTATGCATGTACTTGAAAACCATCTTGCACTTTTACTCCTGTATCTTTTGTACACCCCCTCATTTTTTTCCATGGGAGTTATCATTGCCTTAATGCATATGACAAATAAAAGATTCTCATAAAAATTTTACCGAGTCTCTTCCCCTAAAATGTGCTTGCTGAAGTCTGCGATTAAGCAGCAGGAAGAAATTGTGAATTACATGAGACAAGTCAGAAGATGTATAATTATACAGGATGAACACAGTAGGGTGTACTGAATGACTTAGTTTAAAAAAACTAATGTGTTACTTATGTTTAATTGTATCAGTTAGCTGTAATACATTGCATTAACTCTTTGTATATTCCAATCATATAAAATATTGGACAGCAAGAATATAATAAGTTAAGGTATATAGAAAACTTAGCAATAAAAGCAAATAGAATCCTTAAATGAATTTCCTTCTTATACTAACAATATTTGCAAAAGCAGAATGTAAACAATTGTTTGCTATCTAATGGGTATATAAAAATATCTGAATTATCCATCACCAAAATACAGTGCATTTCCATTTTCAGTCATATCTTTTATGTGTTTTTGATCATGTAAAAAGCATAAACTAATGTAGAGGCAATTGTAATCCAATTAAAGCAATAATTGCACACTTAACAAATTTCAAAGTGGGAAAGAAGGAAAATATTCTTATGATTTTTTTTTAAACTGGAAAAATACGTAAATAAACTTTCGAATGTTCTCATTCCCTAACAATTTAATATAATGTCCTTTAGTAAAAATAATGCAACTTTCTTTTAGAGGCTCCAAAAGGAGGAATAGGAAAGGTGCATATGATTATGCCAGGGGTTTGAAAAGAAGCAGGAGAGCAAAGATACCTGTAAAAGACAGGTATCTGTCTTTTTTTAAAGTGTAAATGGCACTAAGACTTTGGAAATTCCTGGGAGACTTTGAAATCCATTCCTCACTCATGTTTAGATTAGTTATGTATAATTCCCTGCAGAGGAGGAGGAGAGAAAGGGAAGAGTCCCCTTTTCCTTGCTTTTGATGGAGCAATTGTTATCGAAAAGGAAACCGCTTCAGTGTTCATTCATATAGCAGATCTTACCTATGCCTAACTGCGTAAGGACTTTCAGTTAGATACAGAATTGGTCGAGTGGTAATAAAAAATGTTTCCATGTGTCAGATGTTGATTTCACCAGAGCCAAGCAGGTAGAAACCACTTTAAGGAACTCTAATATATGTAAGCCTATTTTTACAAATTAGTTTGGGGTGGAAATCATCACCAGTATAAATTTTTCTGTTAGCATTTAAATACTGAATTTTTATACATATTGAATCAATCTATTTATTGAAGTGTGCAGCTTATGTTTAATTTTCAAAAATCCTTATTATGTATAAAACAAGGTACACCTGTAATCTCCTTTGCTGAAATTCCAGATGACCTTGAGAAAACAATTTTTGGTTTTTAAAAGAGAGGTGGAGATAAATTCTTAAAGATGAATATGTTTTGAAATACAGGCTTAAGAGAAAAACTAGAGTAGGATCCATGTGATATTAGAGAGAGAATTTGAAAAATACTACAATCCTTGTACCACAGCAGAGAAAACTGAGTATATCTAATTTTAGGTGTGTAACATTTTATCTTATTACTAACTAGGAACAGATATTCATTTTTGATTGCTAATGATATGTTTGGGTGATGTTATCCATCTTATTATGGAAATATGTGATGAGATCACTTCAGAAATCTGAATACTAGTCACAGTTCTCTGCTTGTAATCTCAGCCAAGGTCTGTTATCTCTGTGGGCTGCAATTTCTTCTTCTATAACTTCAGCAGACGGTGCAGAGAAGATGTTTTCTAAGGTGTCTTCCATCTCTAACCCTCAGTGCTTTCACAACATAGGCCTCATCAAGTAAGATTCCTACTCGAAGACGTGTGACAAGTTCTCATTGCCTAGACTGTGGCTCTGGGCTCATGTGCTTCAGATCCAAGTGACCATGGATTTACTGTAAGAGGTCCTAGAATCCATATGAATATTAATCACTGCCTGTACAATGATGAAAAAATATGTATATCCCCCCATATGTATATCATGTACACATACCTATATACCCATATACTATTTTTTGGTTCTAATGAAAACTAATATATTTAAAAGGTCATAGTAAATTTTAATAGCTTTTAATGCCATATGTTTTATATTTTATTTTTAACAACTATATCACACAGGGATCTCATTGTGTTTCAATGTTTAAAAGACGTGTTCTCATATTCTCAAATATTGGGAATTGCTGAACTAGAAAATGAAATACAACCATGACCTTATAACACAGACATTTATATCATTGTCACTCACTGCATACTTCCTTCTTGATACTATGTTCAAGGCTTTATTGGGCTACTTCATTACCCCAACGTTCATACTCTCTCATCTCCATGTCTTTGCCCATACATCTTCCTGTTGATGGGTGGCCTTCACTTGCATCTTCATGTATAGAAATCATCTCTGGTAGAGGTGTCACTCAAATGTCATCTCCTTCTTAAAGGTTCCCCCAGTTTCCAAGTCAAACTTATCTTTTTGTTCTTCTTTTTTCAGATGGTAAATTGTAATTTTATTTACATTTTCTATATTCTGTCATATACATTGAAAATTATTTGTTTATTCCTCTAATCTAAGAATTTTTTTTTTATGTGAGGTACCTTTTATTCTTTCTTGAAGCATTCTCAGAGCATGAAAAAATGCTTCACCCATAACAATCCATCACTGTCTAATAATGTTTAATCATTAAATAAATATTTATTGATCACCTGTTATATTACCTTCAGACACTGCTCTAGTGCTATGGCTGTAGCAATGAACAAAACAAAATTCTATTGGAGAAGGGAAGATGACACACAAGTAAATATATATTACTCCATGTGATGCTAAGTACTATGGAACAAAATAGAGCAAAAAAGGGAAAGGGACTTTTGGAAGGTGAGGTAGAAAATTGTTATTTTCTATAGGGTAGTCAGTCAGGAAAAGCCAAGGTGATTAAGGTGACAGTTGATCAGACACCCAAAGGGAATGAAGGAGCAAGCTCTGCTTCCTGGATAGTTCAGGCAGAAACAGCATGTGCAGAGTCCCTGGGGTACTTGGGATATGGAGGACCACAAAGGAGGCAATGTTGAATTAATGAAAAGATGTGAGATTGGTATTAACAGATACACAATACTATATATAAAATAGATAAACAACAAGGCCCTACTGTATAGCACAGGGAACTATATTCAATATCTTTTAATAACCTATAATGGAAAATAATCTGAAAAAGAATAGATGTGTATATATGTATAACTGAATCACTTTGCTGTATACCTGAAACTAACATACCATTGTAAATCAACTATACTTTAATTAAAAAAAAAAAGAATTGGAAAGAAAAAGCATCAGGAGCATTGGATGGGTAGAGTAAAACGTATTGGGTTGGCCAAAAAGTTCTTTCAGGTTTTTCCATAAAATGTTATGGAAAAACCCGAACGAACTTTTTGGCCAATCCAATAGAATTAAGTGGAATGGTATATTTTATGTATAAATAAATTGAGATATAAAATGTATTTATTAACTTTTAAGAAGCACTATCCACACTTTTAAGTGACTCATGTAATATTTTTATTAAAATGACAATTGTAAGAATGTATAAAATTCATTACACTTTATAGTAGGCAAGGCATTCAATCATTAACTGCAAGACAATCAAACAGCGGTCACCCAGAGGTCAGAAATATATTATTTGAATAAGAATATTTTCTGATTTATCATCTTATAAATATCCTTGTATTCTTGATATGTTAAAACTCTCTCTTTCTTTAAAACTCTTGCGATGAGAAAAAAATAAATTTATAGTTTGATAGAATTGTTATAAGACTTCTTAAGGCATGGACAGAAAGACACAGACTGCTGTCCTCCCTGGAGTACCCTCTTAAATTCAATCCTTGATTTCTCTGTTATTGATGCTTATTGGGAATTCTGCTCTGACATCTGAAATTTCTCCAGTCATTTTTTCTCTCAAGTTCTTTATATGAATTCTATAACAGGTATGGATTGATAATTTGTTACTTTATACATTCCTCCATGGAATCATGTCTTCATGGATAGAATCAGGATGGTCTGATTGAGCATGCTTAATGGGACCATAGTTGTCAGTTTGGGATCAGAGGTGTACAGGCTGACCAATAACACCATTGATACAAATTGACCTTATATGGAAATACATATTGGTCAGCCCAGCATCCTTAATCATTTACTTTGCTTTTACAGACTCCAGCCTGCAACTGGTTCTGCCTGCGGGAATACTTATTCATTTATCTCTCTCTCTCTCTCTCTCCTCAGTGTGTTTTTCTACATAACAATGCTCCAAAAAGGCAAATATCACTTTTGTGAGCATTTGTACATTTTCCTTCAACCTGTCTACATTCAGAAAACAATGTGGCTATCGTACATCACCTGCTCTCTTAGTTTCTCTTGTCTAAGAATCTGTGCTGTATTTGTATCTAGACCTGCATAAAAACCATGACATTTACTCTGCCAGTTGTTCAGGTAAATGTTCTCTACAAAATGGCATTTAACTCTCAAAGAATGTTACAGTTGGAAATTATGCTGTGGATTTGTATTTACTGAGCATAAAAGATAACACGTGTGGCAACTAGGCTCTTAGCAAAAGAAGGTTGGTATTAAAGTAGATGTCAATACATCCTTTTAAGATATTGTCATGAATGCAGGGATTTTTACATGACTGTAAGAAAACATGACCATTCAAAAGCATTTATGGATAGTGGGAAAGTATAGGAAGTAGTCTTTGATCTACTTAGAAACAACTTCTTAAAAAACATAATCTAGTGTAATTATGTCTTTTGGACAGTCTATGTATTTGGTTGAGCCATATTAAATTGTCATTTTTGTAAGTCAAAAATGGCAGTTTCACATCATTAAATGTAAATACCAGCTATGACAGAAGTTGGTCAAAAAAAGGTGGGGGGCAGGTAGCTAAAAAGTCATCACACAAGCACAAGTTGACATTAAATCAAGGACATTTATAGCTAAGCTAACGATGAGTATTTGATATACTAAAAGAATAGACTTAAGTAAAATAATGTATTCATTGTTGTTCCTTATAATATGTAAGGTTAAACTTTCCAAAAAGAAAGAAAGTGTATTCAGCCTTGTCAACACAGATTAATTAAGATGGCATTTTCTTGGCAAGTGACACATCCAACTGGGCTTCGAAGATTATTGAAACTTTAGAAATTGCCTATCTTCCACCAGATTTAAAATGTTTCTTATAAAAATTTGCTGTCTAATTTTACATGATTTTATCATTAGACCTTTGCTTTCATCCAAATGGAAAATGGGACGGCTGTAAATGAATTAATAATAATACCAGAAATGATAAAAATAACATTTGACATTTATTGAATCCTTACCATATTCCAAGTACTGTTTTACACATTTTGTTATCTCTGACTAATGTAATTTATGTAATAGAGCAATAATCTAACATGTAAAAGCAAAAATATAGTAATCCATAGCACTTCTGATTTCCATTGCACTTTCAAAATGTTATTAATAATTTTGATATCTAATCTTTAGGAAACTGAACACACGAAGTTAAATTAAAATACATTTTTTTAAAACTTTTTCCCAACTTTTACTGACCTTTCATAAGCCTTTAATTTGGTGACCAGGAGCCAGCTGGCCTAACAATGTGTGAACTTCACATGGATTTCTTAATTAATATTCCTGCCAAATCTACCTTTTAATATCATCTTCAGAACTTGGGTGGACAGGAATGACCTCTTGACAGACCACACTATTTTAAAAAAAATATGTTTTGAAGTATAGTTGACTTTCAATGTTTCAGGTATGAGCAAAGTAGTTGAGTTATGCATATATATACACACACAAACATATATATATATTTTTTTCATATTCTTTTCCACTATAGGTTATTATGAGGTATTGAATGTAAAATTCCCTGTGCTATAATTAGTCCATGTTGTTTATTTATTTTTAATTTTATTTATTTATTTATTTATTTTATAAAGCAGGTTCTTATTAGTTTTCCATTTTATACATATTAGTGTATATATGTCAATCCCTATCTCCCAATTCATCCCACCACCACCACCATCCCTTCCCACCACCCTCTCGCCACCTTGGTGTCCATATATTTGTTCTCTACATCTGTGTCTATTTCTGCCCTGCAAACAGGTTCATCTGTACCATTTTTCCAGATTCAGCGTATATGCGTTAACATACGATACTTGTTTTTCTATTTCTGACTTACTTCACTCTATATGACAGTCTCTAGGTCCATCCACATCTCTACAAATGACCCAATTACGTTCCTTCTTATGGCTGAGTAATATTCCATTGTATATATGTACCACATCTTCTTTATCCATTCGTCTGTCGAAGGGCACTTAGGTTGCTTCTATGACCTGGCTTCTGTAAATAGTGCTGCTATGAACATTGGGGTGCATGTGTCTTTTTGAATTATGGTTTTCTCAGGGTATATGCCCAGTAGTGGGATTGCTGGGTCATATGGTAGTTCTATTTTTAGTTTTTTAAGGAACCTTCATACTGTTCTCTATAATGGCTGTAACAATTTACATTCCCACCAACAGTGCAAGAGGGTTCCCTTTTCTCCACACCCTCTCCAGAATTTATTGTTTGTAGATTTTCTGATGATGCCCATTCTAACTGGTGTGATTTGGTACTTCACTGTAGTTTTGATTTGCATTTCTCTAATAATTAGTGATGTTGAGCAGCTTTTCATGTGCCTCTTGGCCATCTTCATGTCTTCTTTGGATAAATGTCTATTTAGGTTTTCTGCCCATTTTTTGGTAGGCTTGATTGTTTTTTTAATATTGTGCTGCATGAGTTGTTTATATATTTTGCAGTTTAATCCTTTGTCAGCTGATTCATTTGCAAATATTTTCTCCCATTCTGAGGGCTGTCTTTTTGTCTTGTTTACAGTTTCTTTTGCTGTACAAAAGTTTAGGTTTCATTAAGTCCCATTTGTTTATTTTTGTTTTTATATCCATTATGCTAGGAAGTGGGTCAAAAAAGATCTTGCTGTGATTTATGTCAAAGCGTGTCCTTCCTATGTTTTCCTCTAAGAGTTTTATAGTGTCCAGTCTTACATTTAGGTGTTTAATCCATTTTGAGGTTATTTTTGTGTATGGTGTTAGGGAGTGTTCTAATTTCATTCTTTTACATGTAGCTGTCAGTTTTCCCAGCACCACTTATTGAAGAAACTGTCTTTTCTCCATTGTATATCCTTGCCTCCTTTGTCATAGATTAGTTGACCATAGGTGTGTGGGTTTATCTCTGGGCTTTCTATCTTGTTCCATTGATCTATATTTCTGTTTTTGTGTCAATACCATATTGTCATGATTATTGTAGCTTTGTAATATAGTCTGAAGTCGGCGACTGTGAATCCTCCAGCTCTGTTTTTTTCCCTCAATATTGCTTTGAACAATTCAGAGTCTTTTGTGTCTCTATAGAAATTTTAAGATTTTTTGTTGTAGTTCGGTAAAAAATGCCATTAGTAATTTGATAGGGTTTGCACTGAATCTGTAGATTGCTTTGTGTAGTATAGTCTTTTTCACAATATTGATTCTTCCAATCCAAGAACATGGTATAACTCTCCATCTGTTTGTGCCATCCTTGATTTCTTTCATCAGTGTCTTATAGTTTTCTGAATACAGGTCTTTTACCTCCTTAAGTAGGTTTATACCAAAGTATTTTATTCTTTTTGTTGCAATGGTGAATGAGGTTGTTTCCTTAATTTCTCTCTCTGATTTTTCGTTGTTAGTGTATAGGAATGCAAGAGATTTCTGTGCATTAATTTTGTATCTTGCAACTATAGCAAATTATTGATTAGCTCTAGTAGTTTTCTGGTGGCATCTTTAGGATTATCTATATATAGTATCATATCATCTGAAAACAGTGACAATTTAGCTTCTTCTTTTCCAATTGTATTCATTTTATTTCTTTTTCTTCTCTGATTGCCATGACTAGGAATTCCAAAATTATGTTGAATAATAGTGATGAGAGTGGACATCATTTTCTTGTTCCTGAAATTAGAGGAAATGCTTTCAGTTTTTCACCATTGAGAATGATGTTTGCTGAGGGTTTGTCATATATGGCCTTTATTATGTTGAGGTAGGTTGCTTCTGTGCCAACTTTCTGGAGAATTTTTACCATAAATGGGTGTTGAAATTTGTCCAAAGCTTTTTCTGCATCTATTGTGATGATCATATCATTTTTATTCTTCAATTAGTTTATATGGTATATCACAGTGATTGATTTGTGTATATTGAAGAGTCTTTGCATCCCTGGGATAAATCCCACTTCTTCATGGTGTATGATCCTTATGATGTGTTGTCGGATTCTGTTTGTTAGTATTTTGTTGAGGATTTTTGCATCTATATTCGTCAGTGATATTGGTCTGTAATTTTCTTTTTTTGTAGTATCTTTGCCTGGTTTTTGTATCAGGGTGATGGTGGCCTCCTAGAATGAATTTGGGAGTGTTCCTTCCTCTGCAATTTTTGGAAGAGTTTGAGAATCATGGGTGTTAGCTCTTCCCTAAATGTTTGATAGAATTCACCTGTGAAGCCATCTGGTCCTAGACTTTTGTTTGTTGGAAGATTTTTAATCACAATTTCAATTTCATTACTTGTGATTGTTCTGTTCATGTTTTCTGTTTCTTCCTGGGTCAGTCTTGGAAGGTTATACCTTTCTAGGAATTTGTCCATTTCTTCCAGGTTGTCCATTTTATTAACATAGAGTTGCTTGTAGTACTCTTATGATGCTTTGTATTTCTGCGGTGTCTGTTGTAAGTTCTCCTTTTTCATTTCTAATTTTATTGATTTGTATCCTCTCCCTCTTATTCTTGATAACTCTGGCTAAAGGTTTATCAATCTTGTTTACCTTCTCAAAGAACCAGCTTTTAGTTTTATTGATTTTTGCTATTGTTTTCTTTCTTTCTATTGCATTTATTTCTGCTCTGAGATTTATGATTTCTTTCCTTCTACTAACCTTGGGTTTTGTTTGTTCTTCTTTCTCTAGTTCCTTTAGGTGTAAGGTTAGATCATTTATTTGTGATTTTTCTTGTTTCTTGAGGTAGGATTGTACTGCTATAAACTTCCCTCTTAGAAGTGCTTTTGCTATATCTCATAGGTTTTGGATCATCATTTTTTCATTGTAATTTGTCCCTAGGTATTTTTTGATTTCCTCTTTGATTTCTTCAGTGATCTCTTTGTTAATTAGTAACGTATTGTTTAGCCTCCATTGTTTGTGCTTTTTACAATTTTTTCTCTGTAATTTATTTCTAATCTCAGTTGTTGGAAAAGATGCTTGATATGATTTCAGTTTTCTTAAATTTACTGAGACTTGATTTGTGACCCAAGATGTGATCTATCCTGGAGAGAGTTCCATGTGTACTTGAGAAGAAAGTGTAATCTGCTGTTTTTGGATGGGATGTTCTATAAATATCAATTAAACTTATCTGGTCTATTGTGTCATTTAAAGCTTGTGTTTCCTTATTAATTTTCTGTCTGGATGATCTGTCCATTGGTGTAAGTGAGGTGTTAATGTCCCCCACTATTATTGTGTTACTGTCGATTTCCTCTTTTATAGCTGTTAGCATTTGACTTATGTATTGAGGTGCTCCTATGTTGGGTGCATATATATTATAATTGTTATATCTTCTTCCTGGATTGATCCCTTGATCATTTTGTAGTGTCCTTCCTTGTTTCTTGTAACATTCTTTATTTTAAAATCTATTTTATCTGATATGAGTATTGCTACTCCAGCTTTCTTTTGATTTCCATTTGCATGGAATATCTTTTTCCATCCCCCACTTTCAGTGTGTATGTGTGCCTAGGTCTGAAGTGGGTCTCTTGTAGACAGCATATATATGGGTCTTGTTTTTGTATCCATTCTGCAAGCTTGTGTCTTTTGGTTGAAGCATTTAATCCATTTACATTTAAGGTAATTATCGATATGTATGTTCCTATTACCATTTTCTTAATTATGGGTTTGTTTTTGTAAGTCCTTTTCTTCTCTTGTGTTTCCCACTTAGAGAAGTTCCTTTATCATTTGTTATAAGGCTGGTTTCTTGGTGCTGAATTCTCTTAGCTTTTGCTTGTCTGTAAAGCTTTTGATTTCTCCATTGAATCTGAATGAGATTCTTGCCAGGTCGAGTAATCTTGGTTGTAGGTTCTTCCTTTTCATCACTTTAAATATATCGTGCCACTCTCTTCTGGCTTGTAGAGTTTCAGCTGATAAATCAGCTGTTAACCTTATGGGAGTTCCCTTGTATGTTATTTGTTGTTTTTCCCTGTTGCTTTTAATAATTTTTCTTTGTCTTTAATTCTTGCCAATTTGATTACTATGTGTCTTGGTGTGTTTCTCGTTGTGTTTATCTTGCCTGGGACTCTCTGCACTTCCTGGACTTGGGTGGCTATTTCCTTTCACATGTTAGGGAAGTTTTCGACTACAATCTCTTCAAATATTTTCTCGTGTCCTTTCTCTCTTTCTTCTCCTTCTTGGACCCCTATAATGTGAATGTTGGTGTGTTTAATGTCGTCCCAGAAGTCTCTTAGGCTGTCTTCATTTCTTTTCATTCTTTTTTTCTTTATTCTCTTCCATGGCAGTAAATTCCACCATTCTGTCTTCCAGGTCACTTGTCTGTTCTTCTGCCTCAGTTATTCTGCTATTGATTCCTTCTAGTGTATTTTTCATTTCAGTTATTGTATTGTTCACCTGTGTTTGTTTGTTTTTTAATTCTTCTTGGTGTTTGTTCTTTAATTCTTCTAGATCTTTTTGAAACATTTCTTGCATCTTCTTGATCTTTGCCTCCATTCTTTTTCTGAGGTCCTGAATGATCATCTTCACTATCATTATTCTGAATTCTTTTTTCTGGAAGGTTGCCTATCTCTTCTTCATTTAGTTGTTTTTCTGGGGTTTTATCTTGTTCCTTCATCTGGTACATGGTCCTCTGCTTTTTCATTTTGTCTATCTTTCTGTGAATGTGGTTTATGTTCCACATGCTGCAGGATTATGGTTCTTCTTGCTTCTGCTGTCTGCCATCAGGTGGATGAGGCTATCTAAGAGGCTTGCGCAAGCTTCCTGATGGGAGGCACTGGTGGTCGTTAGAGCTGAGTGTTGCTCTGGTGGACAGAGCTCAGTAAAACTTTAATCCGCTTGTCTGCTGATGGGTGAGGCTGAGTTCCCTCCCTGTTGCTTGTTTGGCCTGAGGCAACCCAACACTGGAGCTTACAGGCTCTTCGATGGGGCTAATGGCAGATTCCAGGAGGGCTCACACCAATGAATACTTCCCAGAACTTCTGCTGCCAGTGTCCTTGTCCCCATGGTGAGCCACAACCACCCCCCCCCACCTCTGCAAGAGACCCTCCAACACTAGCAGATAGGTCTGGTTCAGTCTCCTATGGGGTTACTGTTCCTTCCCCCTGGGTCCTGATGTGCACACTACTTTGTGTATGCCCTCAAAGAGTTAAGTCTCCGTTTTCCCCAGTCCTGTCGGAGTCCTGCCATCAAATCCCGCTAGCCTTCAAAGTCTGATTTGGTGGGAATTCCTCCTCCTGTTGCCAGATCCCCAGGTTAGGAAGCCTGATGTGGTGCTCTGAGCCTTCACTCCAGTGGGTGGACTTCTGTGGTATAAGTGTTCTCCAGTTTGTGAGTCATCCACCCAGTGGTTATGGGATGTGATTTTATTGTGATTGCACCCCTCCTACCATCTCACTGTGGCTTCTCCTTTGTCTTTGGATGTGGGGTATCTTTTTTGGTGAGTTCCAGTGTCTTCCTCTCAATGATTTTTCAGCAGTTAGTTGTGATTCTGCTGCTCTTGCAAGAGGGAGTGAGCACATGTCCTTCTACTCCGCCATCTTGCACCAATCAAACACATATTGACTAGAGTGAAAGAATAAGCTTATATATCCCATGAGGAAACTAATAAATTAACTTTAAAAGGCAAAAGATATTGTTTGATCAATACCCCTATCCTTTGAATCATATAAAAACAGAAAAAAATATCCTGAGGAAAAGTTTTACATATATAAACATGCAGTGAAATGTTCACATATGAATATATTTACTTTGTGTGCTATTTTTTCTGCAAAAGGATTAAAAGTTTCCAGAACTTAGAAAAGCAAAATGCTTTGCAGTGATTTAGAAATTCATTGTGAGTCATTACATTCTTCTTGTTCTAGAACACCTAAATTGTTTGGCATAACCTTTTGATTCATTTTCCTTTTTTGTAATTATTGGTTTTCTTGGCATTATTTACTGAATTGCACTCTAATTCTGATTGTGGAATTTCTGACACCTTTAGTTATACAGGGCAACATTATATATGTGTTAATGTTGACTCAAGGTCTTAATGGTCTCCTATCATTCACATATATTATCTCTAGAGCTTCATTTTTATTCTAAAATAAAGATAAAATCCACATTTATTTCCTTAAGCTCCTTATAGAGACTGTGGCGTATATTTTTGTAATGTTTCATGCCTTAGGCTGCTTATCATTGGAAAGTATTATAAGTATATTTTATATTACATGATCCTTTTGATACTCAGTGAACTTGAAAATGCCTTAGAGGAACAGCTGGATGTATTTCCTTAAATAAACACACATTGTTCTTCAAATTGCTAGTATCTGTCTTCTTAATAGGCTCCACAGGCAATGGGAATTTTGACTTTGAAGTCACCTCTGCTGGGTTCATGTAGATGTCTGACTGCTTTATACCTTTTTCCTTCCATAATTGAACAGTGTCTTTCAACTCAAGTTTGTTTTTAAATGTACAGCATATAGTCATAACTTAACTTTTACCTGTACTTTCAGATTTTAATTTTTTTTGGTATTTTATATGATAATCAAATGTAACATAAAATACAATATCAAAAATATACTATACCTGTAAATGTATACAGACTCCCTGGACTATTTAATTCTATCTAATTTATAGTGTCAGTAATTAATGAAAGGTTGGTTCACAATTAAATAAAAATACACTTACACAAATTCAGAAAACAGTTATTTTTAATTGGAGTGAGAGGAAAAATTCATTTACTCTTTTACTTCAGCTTTGCTGAGATAGCACGGGGAAAATGGTCACTTGAATTTTAAAAGTGGTCATAAAATTTTTCTGAATTTGTCCTCCCAGAACTATTTATATGAAAGTAGCCTTTTTCTAATGATCATTTCTAACAAAGATGATACACTCAAGTGATTAATGGGTACAGAGTCTCCCAAAGAGACTGTAGCATGGATACTCCATGAACGTATCTAGAATTTACTTGTTTATTCACAATTTAGACAGAAAAAATTTTCAGATTGTTCATCATGTCAGTTCTCCAGAACCCAAGCTAGATTTTGAGAGAGGATGCTGTTTGAATGGACATGAAAATTTATTTGAAATTGAAAGAAAAACAAATAATTTAAAATTCTTTAAAATCCTTCTTTGTTACTTGAATATTTAAGGGAGCAGTTGATAAGCAAGCACAGGAACAAGATATAAGAAATTATGTCATGAACATGATAGATATGTTTGTTGCTGAAATTCTCTTTTGAACCTATGGAAATGTGGCTTTGGAAGTTGGAACCATGCTAAGTAAACCAGTTCTCTTATAATAATACAGTAATCTATCAGGTTAAAGATGCTTACAAGTTGTTTTTGTCCTATGGAAACAGTTATCTAATGTACTTAGTTGAGGAAGCTACTAATCTTTAGTAATACTATTTCTCCTAGATTAATACTGGCAGTAATTAAATCAACAGTTGTAGTAATTTTCCATTTCACATCAGTATTAACTGAAAGCCTTCATATTATTTATCCACCTAAACTTTTTTATTTAGGTGTTACAGTGAACAGATTTTTCAATCATTGCATTTTCAAGCCCAGTTAAGTAAATCTTGTGTTGTCTATTTGTATGTTAAAGGATCAACTAGCCCAAAATTCTAAGTTGCCCACGTTATTAAATTTTATCAATGTTAACTTAAGAATAGGTTGTAAGGTTTAAGAAATATCTGTTGTAATACTTTTTCCCTAAAAGCATGTTCTAAATATTGTTATCCAATGCAATCACATCAGTTGTAGCAATATAACTTTATTTTGGGACCAGAGTCATTAAATGTATAAGGAAATGTATAAGGTATGCTGCAATGATGATTATATCACACTAATCTTTGTATTTTTTTTTTTAATTTTTATTGGAGTATAGTTGATTTACAATGTTGTGTTAGTTTCTGCTGTACAGCAAATTGAATCAGTTATACATACACATATATATGCTCTTTTTCAGATTCTTTTCCCATACAGGATCATTACAGAGTTTTGAGTAGAGTTCCCTGGGCTATACAGTAGGTCCTTATTAGTTATCTACTTTATATATAGTAGTGTGTATATGTCAGTCCCAATCTCCCAGGTTATCCCTCCCCAAACTTCCCCCCTGGTAACCATAAATTTTTTTTTTTTTACATCTGTGACTCTATTTCTGTTGTGTAAATATGTTCATTTGTACCATTTTTTTGACTAAGATTCCAATCACTGGTATAGACTGATACTTAAAAATATGACTGTCAAATAATTCTTTGTCCTTGGAGACTTTCTGATATAGTGGACATTTTTTACATTTTGCTATACGTTTTTGTGTGTTTAATAACAATATAACTTCATAGCACATACTTAGCATTGCCATATTTATGTGGCAATAAAGCTGGTTAGGATACTCTATGAAATTATGACTTTTGGTCATTATTGTTTTTATGATTATTATAAAGTGAAATGACTTAAGAAAAATTATAAACTTCTCCCCTATGTTTATTCATCATGACTAACAGTTACAGAATTATTTTGCTATAGAATAACATGTATGTCTTAGATATTTTATTATCTTCCATCTAGAAAAGTAAAATAGCAGAGATCTCCAAGTAGGTTATTATGAAATTGTTAAGATTTTGTTGTATTTATTGGACAGCAATATATATCTACATTAATTGTTCTAATTAAAATAAATTTTAACTGCCAAATTTACTGAAAACCCAAGTAAGTCTAGAGGTTATTTCCGTTGACAAGCAAGCATCATCACTCTGTGTTATCAACTAACACTAGTTGATAACTCTGGTTTCTCCTTTCAGTTATCCTGGGTCAGTGTTTATATCAGTATTAACTGAAAGCCTTCATATTATTTATCCATCTAAACTTTGTTGCTCAGGTGTTACAGTGAACCAATTTTTCAATCATTGCATTAAAATATATGTTAAGAAAGCATTGTCTAATTTTATGACTTTAAAAAACTTACAAGGCATTTCTTGATTATCTTACTATTAAGTAAGATAATCCTTCGTGTATGGATTCATTTCTTGCCATCCCATTTTGAATATTTCGGTTTAGCGTATGATGCTGAATTTTCTTTCTGTCCTCTGAGGAATTCTTTCCATCATTAACTCCTTATGTAGCGTCTTCTGTTTAGAACACCCTACTCCCCTATCTTAGTTAATTCCTACTCATCCATCAGGAGCCAGTTTAGGCAATCACCTCCTACAGATTAATTTCTCTAAGCTCTGTATGGTTAGCAGAGTTGATCTTTATATGTATTCCTTTGTACCCTATGTGTGCTTCGTGTGTAAATTATAATGTATCTAGTCATTTGGCTATACCCCCTGAGGACAGAGACTAGATATCTTTCTTCACTGCTACATCCCCTGCATGGTCTGGCATTAGAAAGCCCTCAATCAATAGTTGTTGAAGGATTAAAGGAATATATTTCTTTACTTATGCACCTCTTTCAGCAATTAGAAACTGCAGTTATCCCCCCCGCCTCCCGCCCAAATCACTATGATTCAGTCTATTGATGAAATATCTTTTCCTTTTTATATTCAAAAATATCCATGGATGATGTTCAATGTGCTAACCATTTCTGGTCTTAGATTTTAGAGTTATTTTTTTCTATTAACAACTCTAATATACTTATTTCATAAGAGGTATTAAAAGGAATCTAAAACCACTTACATTATGTCTTGGGTAATTTAATCATGTTTACCCCAAATTTAAGGCATACTTTGGAAGTGACATGGAAAAATGGCTTTATCCCAAGGACTTCTGTTGCACTAATCATTGAGCTAGTTTCTAGTTAATTTAAAGTTTCCAGATTTTTGTATCATTATGTTTTAAGAACTGAAGACTTAAGCTGGTAACACATTCAGCATTAAAACTTGTTTCTCTACATTCTCAATTATTTTCCCCCTAGCCAGGGTTGGCTCTCTTTCTAGGTTTCATTATTTGTTAAATCAATTTTGCATCAGTTAGAGGAACAAATTGTTTGTTTCTCCACAGATTTGTAGCTATTAATCTCAGCAGTAACTCAGTGGTTGATTTTTTTCAGACCTCAAAGTCACAGAGACATAGATTAGAAGGAGTATCTTGAATCAAGTCCAAGACCTACTGGCTGAGTCTGTGAAAGATAAGACTTCATGTCATACATAATACATCTGTGTTACTAAGTTGTGATGTAACTTTTAACTTTGGGATATATTTAGAATGGTCATATAAAGTAATTTCATTGCCTACTTTCTTATTCTTTTCTTTCAATGTCCTTTCCATTATTCTCACTACTCAGTAGTGATACCAACTAGAAATTCTTGAATTGTAACTAAAAGTGACCTCATTTCCAAAGCATTTAAAGTTATTGCAGGTAAAAGCTCTCTCAAGGGCTTTCAATGTTTCAAATATGTGTACAATCTGTGTCAATAATGAATACTTCACATTAAATGGACCTGAATAGTTAGTTAGAGCACAAACGTTTTTCTCAGCATTGGCAAATTTCTGACATAAAAGCTTAGAATGGAACAGTTGAAAAGAAGCTATTAGAATAATGAAGAGACTCTGAAAGGATCTCCATGCTACACATTTTTTCTTTTTTAAGTATAATTGAGATTTCCAAAAATTTTTACCGACAAGTCATTTTACCTTCTGGACTTGGTAACTGAAAAAAAAAAAAGATAAAATTGTTTAGAGGAGCAATAAGGAATTCAATAAAGAATTGAAAGCAAAATATTATGTGCTTGCTAAATTTATTTCAAGCATCTTACCTGAGTTAGAGCACTGAGCTAAAAGGTCCAAGGTCATAGATTTGAGTTTTCTGTGGCCTGGATAGTTTAACCCTCTTTCTGGATCAGGGGCCAATGTGGTCACCCTGCCCAGCCATCCTTCAAAGAAGGACCTACTTCCAAGATAACATTGATGAAAGAGGGAAGACAGACCAGACTAGGGCCAATACACAGCCATCAGAACTACAATGTCTCTAACTATATATATAGCTACTTTTACATATATAATATTTGTGCCATATTTCTTGTGACACCTTCATATACAAAATGCAGTACACCTATGTTTGAATAAACAATTATTTGTTTTAATTTTACCTTATGAAGGCAGTAAAATTCAATCACCTTAACTTTCCTTTGATCAAGTGTCAAGTTTGTACATGTGGAATTTCACAGAATATAAATATCTACAATTTCAGAAAAGGCTTTCTTCACAGAGGGATGTGAAGTTAGTTTCAATTAATATTTTTCATTATAGCTTTTTCATTTTAGCCGGCAAAGGTTAAATTTTAGGCAATTTAAAGGACACTACACTAATAAAGTATGCTATTATCTTTTCCTTCAAGGCATCAGAATGAGTGTGACTAAATTTCTCTAAGGAACTTTACTTTGCTTACCATGAAAGGATCTAAGAATATAAGATTTGTTCATTGAGGAAGACTTAAGATGGGTTCAGGTCCTGCTTTGAGTAAAATTAGTAGGAAAATTTCCAACTTTATCTAGTTAGAATGACAGTATAGCATGGTATCTTTTTAATAACCACATATTTTATACCTCCATTAACAGTGCAAACCACAAACTACTGATTTACTTCCAGTCTGAACCTAAAGTTATCATGTTCATCATACTCAATCACAGTGTCCCATAGACTTGGATATGGTTGGACAGAATTGTCAGGACTTTCATTTGATTCTGTGCTCCGTTATTTATAAATGTTACAATGACAAAGAAGCAAGCAAAAAAGACTGCAGAGTTATCTTGGCTAATGCCTGCATTTCATAGAGGAGGAAAGGATTTGTTTTATTACCCATCAGCAATGGTGACCAATAAATGTGCTTGCCCACCTTCCTTCCTTGGGAGATTAGGGATTTATTCAGCACTAGTTATTTCATTAAAAAATAATATTGTTAGGCAGTAAAGTTAATGTGTAATAGAAATACTTATGATAATATTTTCTTATATTTAAATAATTAACATCAATTTTCAAGTAGTTCTTTTTATTATTACAATATTCTATCTTCTTATTTATAGCCACCTTTACTAAACTCACCATTTGCTACATAACTGTTTCCTATATGCTTTCCCATCATTCTTTATTATCTCTGTTGAAATGCTTACCATGCTGCAAATTCTATTTATTTCTTCTCATAGCTCTCTCTAGTAAACTACGATAAGACTAGATTTATTTTTAATCTTTGTATCTTGTACCTTACCTGGCTCTGTACCCTGCTCATGGTAGGAGCTCAATGATTATTTGATGAATGAATAAATGAATGAATTCACTAATATGGTTGAGACTTTGGCTTTAGTTTTTATATTCTATTTTTATTATATTTTTAACTTACACTGCTTACATTCAGTAACATAGGTAAATTAACACATATATTTACCTTCTAATGAAATTGTCCCTGAGGGAGCCATAATATTCTTGGCAGTTTTTTAAAATGTGCATGGCTACAAAGGTTTAAACCTCAACTCCTCTTCATGGTTGGCAATATAATAAATATTCCAAATTCATAATTTGAAAACTTTACATTGTCTATCTTTTAGTAAAAATATAAAAGACAGGTTTCATATCTGAATTAGAGATCTTTCATCATTTTTTCACTCCTTTAGAGTGCTAGGT
Organism: Balaenoptera musculus; assembly: GCF_009873245.2. Lineage (NCBI taxonomy): Eukaryota > Metazoa > Chordata > Mammalia > Artiodactyla > Balaenopteridae > Balaenoptera > Balaenoptera musculus. Next base: position 52,942,960 of record NC_045801.1, on the reverse strand, counting down.
ACCTTTGTTAAAGATATTCAGTTAGCCGTCAATTTATCTTTGTTATAAAAACAATGTTCAAGGTTCTTGACCTACTGCTCCAATTCCTGGCAAACTTAAAAAGTACCATCTTTGACATTCATTTAGAATCCATCTTTTCTATCTCTTCTGGCCCAGAGACACAGGCTTTGATCGAGGACTTCTAAAGCAACTTGTTTTGGCCTCTACACTGTTACTTGCCAAATCATTATAAAACCAATTTTTAAAAATCCTCTATATTTTTATCAATGTAATTACCAAAATGCTCAGTTATTCCTCTGGATCTTATTTCATCATTTCCCCCCACACTATGCACATTACACTATTTAAGATTTTATAGGCAAACCCCTCATTTCCCTGAAATTTGTGCTTGGAAGTTCACCAGATAACTATCATATCAATAGTCCATAATTAAACTCTCAGCAGAAGTACTCTGTATATTTCACAATACCTAATTAATCTTCCCCAATGGAACACATCAATGTTATTTTCATAATGGGAATAGTATTATGAGCTCTAGGAATATTCTATTTTTGCAATCACCTATTAATTTTGAAGCATAGCTTCATTCATTCTTTTCCTTGATGTGCAATCAACCCGCTGTTTATCACGGTCTGAATTTAATGGCAGGTAAGGTTGTTGTATATACTTCAATTGTATGTATTTAATGAATATTCTATAAATTTCCCACTGCTTAAGATTCGCCTAAACCAGTATTATTTTTTAATCATCTGAGCACTAATGTTATTCAAATACATTGTATGAAAAACGTTATTTTCATCTTTTGGGAAGTGGCTTAAGCATAGTTTGTTTTTTGTTTTTTTTTCTTTCTAGATATAACATAATTGCCAAGGTCATTAAGTAATATATGAAGATACATTGTCATGACAAAAAAAAACCAAGAATGGATATAGGTCACACTGGTTTCTTTCCCCATTACTGTAGAAATTTGACTTGTGATAATGGTAGTTAATTATTTTAAACAATGAATCTGATCAATCTAGTCAGTTTACCAAGGAAAAAGGATAGTAATAAAGAAGAACTTTGGTAACATTAGAATGGACTACTAAAATAGATTAATTAGTTTGATGCATGCTTTAATCAAAAAGTGTTGTGTCCTTTAGTAGAAAATACATCTGTTGTCGCAGCCAAAAATAAATAAATTAATTAATAAAAAAAATGATGTTTCATTAAAAGACTTAATTTTCAGTTCCTTTAATAACAATACTTTTTACACTCACCATGTTCTAGTTGAGTGTGAACATTATGTAATATATGTCTGTGAGTTCTTCAATTTAGAAATATGAGTTACCATGAGAGATAATAGAACTGCCAGAACCCAGATAAGTGAATCTCATAATGAATGATACAGATTTCTGTATACCCTGCTCATAAACATTAGAAATGATGAAAATCTTAATCTAGTTGTGAACAACCTGCATAAATACATTTTATGTTTTTTTTTTTTTCCTGGATGCATACTGGAGTAGCAAACACATTTAAACATTGAGCAATCTAGTTTGAAATCATCAGTTTCCTTTAAATTTGAAATGAAGATTATGAAAATAATTACTCTTTACAAGCAAGTATGTTTGTATTTTCATTGGCTATAAAACAATAAACTATTACCACTTCACAAAACTTTAAGAGAACAAAAGCATTTCTTTACTATAAAAGTAAATTCAGATATTTTAAATGGACTTAAAGCAACTTGAATATATAAAATCAAGAAATCCTTAAATAACTATCATTTTGAATAACTGCATAATAGACAAACCTGTTCAGTGGTAGCATAATTCATCCAGATTACATTTATATAACTTTCTTTCTGGGGGTGTAGTCCTAGGTAATGTCTTTCTTACAGATAATGGTTGAAAAATTAGGGAAAGTCCAAAAGAAATGTTTTAGTTACCACCTAGCAGTTTACTTGGTTTATGTGCACTATAACTAAAGGACAATCATTAACCTAATATGACTTAAACTCTATTTAGACTTTTAAAGGAGAGAAAACAGCACTATGCCATCTTTAACAACAATATTTATAAAACATAAATTGCCTTAAATTAATGTTGGAAACAAAATATTATATATCATATAAAATATCTGTAAAATATGTATGGATATTTTAAGTGATAAAAGCATTAAATTCATTTATACATTTAGCAAACATTTAATGATAAATAAACTATACTAGGGGCTGTAAATATACATACAGTGGTCTACATCCTAAAGAGTTTTACACAAATACAACACAAGCTGTGCACAAAATTCCCTTGTCATCTTGAGAAAAATGAGATTATTCCTGCCATGGCATTTAAAATTTGAAGGACACGTAGACTATTGGTGATTAGAAGTAGGGAGGAAGGTATATAATGAAAGAGAAATGGAGACTTGGAAGAGACCAGGTGGTTTAGAGAATAAAGAAGGGTTAAGTTTATTCCCAAGTTAGAACTCCTCTTGAATAGTTCTGCTGGAAACGGGGTTATGTAAATATGAATAGACATCAGATTGGAAGATCTTCAGTGGTTTACTTTAGAAGTATGACATTCATTCTATGATGATAATAACATCAACTATTGAATGACTCCTGAGATGTATGAGGCATGATTCTAAGCATCTGAATACATTATCTCAGCGATCTTCATAACAAGCTTATACGTAGTTATTGTCTCCATTTTACAGAAGAGGATGCCAAGCCTTAGAGACATGCAATAGTTCCCCCTAAATTGGTGAATACATGAGCCAAAAAACAGACAAAACAAAACAACCCTTTCTGACTCCAAAGATCTAAATAAATCCTCACTGTATTTCCATTTTACATACCATCAATGAGAAGCTACAAAAAGTTCTGAGCAGGACAATGAGACATGATACAAATAGTAGCTTAGGAACACTAATCTGACAGGGGTGTGTCATATGATTTGGAGATGGCAAGACCAGAAGCAATGACACAGTTCATCTTAGTAGAGGAATAAAATAATAAAGTCCAATAGTTGGTGGTGGTATGGGAATCAAAATAAAAGGGCTAATACAAAGAGGGAATGAAAAAATTATTTTGAGATTAATGAATGAGTATGTTAATGAGTAAAAAGAAGTGGGAAGAGGAGAAAGAGAAGGATGCTGATGATGGTGGGTGGGTGGAGGAGGAAGAGAAGAAAATGGAAATGGTATAGGAGGAGAAGGTACAGAAGAAATAGGGATAGAGAAGAAGAAAAAATGAAAAGGAGGAACAGGAGCATTTATTTGCTGAAAAATCCCATTTGACAAAAAGTAAACTAAGCAAATAGGCTACATGGAATATTTACTTTTTATGACGACCCTATATGTCAGATATTATTATCTCTAATTTTACAAGGGGAAATGAAGACTTGGAAAACCTCATTTGCCTGGGGCCATACAGCCTGTAAGTTATGAAGCTGAGATCTGCACTCACAGGTGGGAGGTGATCACTTGACCTTCCAGTAACTCTGTGTGGTGAGCAGTGTGGGATTGTTAACCCTCTTTCAAGGATAAAGCTCAGATAAGGATTTTACCTGAGAGCATGGAGTAAGATTTTCTGCTTTAAAAATCTCCCTCTATTTTGGAGTACAGAGAAGCAGCATACATAATGATTATGCAAGCAATTTATCTGGTAATCATCTTTGAAGCCTCTTTCTCCTTCATCCTCCATCTTTAATCCATCACCAAACATCACTGATTGTATCTCTTAAACTGTCCTGTAATCCATCCACTTCACTCCACCTTCACACCTACCTAGCTATTGCAAGCATTAAATATCTTGTATCTGGGCTACTGCAATAACCTTCTAAATGGTGTCTCCTCCATCTGTTATTTCCATGCAGCAGTTTGTTTTTTATACTCTAGCCAGAGTGATGTCGTAAAAACCCAAATCTAGTTTTCACATTTAGCTCCCCAAAATAAAAATAAAATAGTGATACAAAACACCTTTAATGGTTTTCTATTGCCCTTAGAAAAAGACCAAAGTCCTTGAACCACCTCTGTACCTTCAGCCTATATTCCACGTAGCTCTCCCACCTCAGCCACACTGTCATCATTTTCCATCCTTCAACAAGCTAGGATTCCATTCATGGTGTTCTCTTTCATAAAACACTCTTAAATCCTCACTCCCATTCCCCACACTTTCTTTGTTTAACACACATTCCTTGTCCTTGAGACCTCAGGTCAAATGTAAGTTCCTCAGGAATCTTCCTTTATCCCCCATAGAGGTTTCCCTTTTCTACAGGCTCTCAAGCTTTCTAAGTTTTTGTATGTAACCCTCACCTCTGTTGGTAAATATATATTCACAAATGTGTTCTTTGTTTAATATCTGCTCCTTGCATTTGTCTAGAAGCACCAGGAGAAAAAAATCACATATTGTGCTCGTTGTTTTATACCTAGAACCTGCACCAAGATAGAGTAGGTGTTAAGTAAATCTTTGTTAAATTGAACCATGAATGATTAATAACCTTGTCTGTGTTTATACACTAGCCTCTCCATTTACTAAATGCATGGCCTTGGGTAATTTTCTCAAACTCCACAAGCTTTTCTTTCCCCATCAGAGGAAAAGGGATAGTCACAATCCAATGAGTAAGATTATTCACACAAAACTCTTAACATATATAAAGTACTAAAAAAAACCCTATTATTATACTATCAAAATATCAGACATCAGAGATCCCAAAGAACAAAACTAACATTTATAGAAGGGGAAATGTCTTTTTGTAGAAATTCAATGAAAATAAAATACTTTTTAATTTTTTGGCAGTGCCTAAAAAGGATGTACTTATAACTTACTTGAAAAAACTATTAAAAAAAAGTTTTTTAATTTATTGAAGTATAGTTGATATACAATGTTGTGTTAATTTCTTCTGTATAACATAGTGACTCAGTTATATATATATATGTATACATATATATATGCATATATATTCCTTTTCAAGTTCTTTTCTACTATGGTTTGTTACAGGATATTAAATATAGTTCCCTGTGCTACACAGTAGGACCTTGTTTTTTATCTGTCCTATGTATGTTTGCCTCTGCTAATCCTAGACTCCCAGTGAATCCCTCCCCCACCCTTCTCCCCCTTGGTAACCACAAGTCTGTTCTCTATGTCTGTGAGTCTCTTTGACAAGACTATTTATATAATCATGATTTTAAATGCTTATTTTGAAAATTATTATGCTTTTATCCTAATCCTTTTGGGTCCCAGAGTCAGTTATTAGTTTTGGGGAAAGTCAGAATGACCAATAAAAATAGAAACGGTGACCCACCATACTATTATCTTTTTGGTATGCTAATACTTACTGCCATAAGGTAAATGGAGATTATGAAGAATGTTTAAATGAGTAACTAGCTTACACTTTAGGAAGCAGGTATAGGGTAATAAACCTAGTGTTATAATCAGTCTGTCATCTGTCATTCATATGTCATTTGTTTCAGACCCCTAGGGTATACTGTCTCATTCACTTATACTATATAAAAATTTCCTCATATTACCAAATTAAAAAATTAAACTAACCTAAAACTGTAAGATTCCTTTTCATTCACTCCATGGTTTTATTCCTGATCTACCTATCATTGTGGGTTTATTAATACAATGCTTTATGTGAGGACACATAATGAAAAAAATATATAATGTTAGCGTTAGTACTGGAAACAGAATGATGAAGCTAGTCCTAAAGATGGAGAAAGCAGGAAAATAATACAGTGGCATTTATAAGAGAAAAACTCAATTTTAGTCTAAGCTTTATAGAAAACAAACTTATGGTTACCAAAGAGAAGGAGGGGAGGGATAAATTAGGAGGATGGGATTAACATATACACTCTTCTATATATAAAATAGGTAACCAACAAGGACCTACTGTATAGTACAGAGAACTATACTGAATAATTTATAATAACCTATAAGGGAAACAAATCTGAAAAGAATACATACAAACACACACACACACACGTAACCGAATCACTGTGCTGTACACCTGAAACTAGCACAACATTGTAAATCAACTATACTTCAATGAATGAATGAATGAATGAATGAATAAATAAAGCGCTCATCTTGGAATCAAGTGGGCCAAAGTTAGAACACTTCCAAGCCCCACCAGCCTGTTTGCTCACCTAAATATCAGGAATGATAGCAGGATTTACATCATATGGATGTTTTATTAAATAGGAAATTATCTTCAAAACCCTTAGCCCTGTGCACGGACCACAACGAGCACTTGATGAATGGTAGTCAGCACTGAAACATCTGACCTGTCACAATCAGTCAAGTCCAGAGATGGGAAGATTTGCTGCACAAAATGTGTCACCTACCTCTGGATTAAATGTTCAAAGGAGGCTAACAAAAATATTAGAAAGGCAGAACAATGCTTGCTATTGCTGCAAAATAAATGTGAGTTCTGACCTACATACAAAGTAGTCTTTTTGTTTGAAAATATACACAATCGTTTTATTTGGGGATACTGCTGCAAATAAGTCTTGCTCTTTGTATATGAACTGCATGATTTATGCACACAGATAGCAATATACAAATTCTGCACAGTCTATTTGAATCAACAAGTTGGCAGTCAGATTTATCTCTGCTTATGTTTGAATATCTTTTGTTGTTAATTCCATTTTCTATTCCTGTTGTGCATATCACAACTTAATTTAAATCTCTGACAAACTAATTTACTAATTGAAATCATTTTTAGAGCAAAACAAATAAAAGTCTTTACTCATCTTTTAAAAATATTATAATTGGCTAAAACAATGAATTTTGCTATAACATCTGTGTTTATTATTTTTACCTTAAGAGAATATGCCAAAGGTAAATTTTTCTTTCATTTTTAAGGTATAACCTTGTAAAAATCTTTCATTTGCTATTTCTTTATTGTTAAAATTGCATAATATAACAAAGTTTTATTTTGGGTATTGTGGATGGAAAGATCAAGCTGTAAAAGCAAAGGAGTTTATATATATATATATTTTTTTTCTTTTTAAAAATTTATTTTATTGAAGTATAGCTGATTTACAGTGTGTTAATTTCTGCTGTACAGCAAAGTGATTAAATTATACATGTATATACATTCTTTTTTATATTCTTTTACATTATGGTTTATCACTACAACAATGAATAATTGAATATCATTCACTCTGCTATACAATAGGACCTTGTTGTTTACATCTTCTAGCCCCAAACTCCCAATCCATCCCTCCCCTCCCCTTAGATCAGACCATTCTTATAAGAGTAATCCACGTCTTTAGTGAGTGACAAGAACAGAATACCAGAAACAATAGATGCATTTTTGGTGTATTAATGGAATACTACTCAGCCATAAAAAAGAATGAAATAATGTCATTTGAAGCAACATGGATGCAACTAAAGATTATCATACTAAGTGAAGTAAGTCAGAAAGAAAAAGAAAAATATCATATGATATCACTTATATGTGGAATGTGAAATATGAGACAAATGAACCTATCTACAAAACAGAAACAGACTCACAGACATAGAGATCAGACTTGTGGTTGCCAAGGGGGAGGGGAAGAGGTAGAGGGATGGATTGGGAATATGGGGTTGGTAGATGCAAGCTATTACATTTAGAACATATAAACAACAAGGTTCTACTGTATAGCACAGGGAACTATATCCAATCTCCTGGAATAAACCATAATGGAAAAGATTATTGAGTGTATATATGTGTAAACTGAGTCACTTTCTTGTACAGCAGAGACTGACACAACATTGTAAAATAACTATACTTCAATTTTAAAAAGTAATAAAACAATGCAATTTATAGACAAAGAATTTAAAAATTTTCCTCTCAGTGTATTCTGCAAACTCTATCATGCATGGCTCCTGAAACTGAAGAGAACCAAGTTTAACTATGTATCAGTCACCTTTTAGTCCAGCAGTAGAGTTTCCCATGTGCCAACTGCCAACTGAGCCTCTTCCCACCTGCGTGGACTCAGTGTAAATGACTGAATCTCTAACCTAGTTGTACGTGAATGTTCCATTTTCTTTTTTAGGCTGGTATGCTAGCTTGAAACCCATTCCACTTGACTGGAACACTGATAATCTACACTTTTTATTGGGACCATCAAACATGAGGTTCTCTTCAGCCATGGATTAGCTTCTGGTTGAACATGAATCAACCTTCCTAAAAGGAGGATGCTACCATCAAACTATGAGTAAAAAGCATGCTCCTTTCCTTAAGATCCAAACACTTAGAAAGAAAATACAGGTTCAGAGACATCATTCAGGATATCTTCTCAAACACTGCAGTCTTTATTTCTGACCATGTTCTTTGGAAGCTAGCCTTTCAGTCAGTCCCCAAATGCTACAAAGTCAAACACATGCAATAATGACACATTTTTTTCCTAAAATGTTCTTCCCAAAATGCAAAACTCAAACACTAACTATAGCCAGACTTTCCTAGCAATGTGAGAGACATAGGAGGCAGATTCGAGCATAGTTAATTATATTTCATAGGGAACAAATAATTACAATATTGAGCAAACTATTTTAATTTAATGTTTTTTCTCAGTGCAATAAATATACTCATATACTGGGAAAAGTTAATGTTTCCAAAGATACCTGAATTCTATATCAGCACAAAAAGCTTGTATTAAGCATCTCTATAAACAGTCCTGAGCTAGGTGTTTGAGACATCAGTCAAACTACTGTATCTTTTATGATAAAAAGATAACATAAAATCTCATCTTCTCTTCCAAAAATAATTTGGGGAATCACTGAAAACAAGTAAAGAACAGTTTAGGATACATGTCATTGAAACTTTAGTAATATTTCTGTGTTATAGAAATTGAGGGATTGAAAAAGTTTCATGAAACAGATGAAATATGAACTACACATGCAGAGTATGTAAGAATAGCTTAGGCACTGGAAATATCAGATATGTGAAGTCCCAGCATATTCATATTGTCTACCCTATGATGTTATTAGGTAAACACTTCCATTTCCAAACAACATGATTAGAGGTCCATTCTCAGGTGATACACAGTTGAATTTGATTGTTGATTCTGAATTGTGTGTTCTCTAAGAAAATATTCAACCATTTCTTATCCTGTTTTGAGTAACCAGAGTTGCTTGCTATGCTCTAGCTAAAGCTCTTTTACCTAATATTTAGTACAATTATCCCTCCACCAACCCCTAATATGAAAACATTTTTAAAAGAAATAGTTCATGTTTTTTTTTTCCCTTAAATTCTATTTAGCTCTTATACAAATTTTGAAAGACAAAAGAGATCCTAATATTAGTACCAAAATAATGCTACATTAATGGAGTTCTTTCTTGCCAGGTTCTGTACTAGGCAATTCATATTTTACAGATGAGAAAACTATGGCATAAAGAGGTTAAGTATCTCAAGGAGGTAATAGTGAGAAAACCAAGCCATGAAATTTCTGTCTGGTTCCAAACACCATGGTTAAATCACCACATTTTTAGGCAAAAATACTTTTAAAACACAGAATTACTGAAAAACTATTAGTTGCTATTATTAGCAGTTATATTTAACTTTTTGTTCCAATAAACTTAAAGGTAAAAAATGCTTAATTTCATTTTAATTCATAAAGTATGTTAACAGATATAAGTATTATATTGACATTATATTGACCTTTATACAACATTGCTCAATTTTAGCCTATGTACCATTAACAGTCCAACTTTTAAGGGAGATATTTTATGACCTTTTTCCTCTTTCCATCTGAATAATCTACATCTAGCAGATTTCCCTATAGAACTAAAGATTATTTCAGACTTTAATGTACATAGACTAGTGTCACTGGAAGGCACACATATCTAGTAAAGAAGATGACCGTATGAAATGTGTATGTATAATTCCAGGATAATTAGACTAATTTTCAGGTGAAGTTTATGCAAATCAATCCATGTTTTCATTAAAAAATACATTGGTTACTTACTCTATGTCAGACATTGTGCTAGGTGTTGACATGTGATCAAATTAGGTATGATTCCTTCCCTTGATGAACTTGCAGCCAAATATTCAGATAAATAAATCAATGATTGTACTAAATGCTGTGATAAAGGGAAGCACAGATTGCCATGGGAGCCAGAGGAGCACCATTCAAATCAGATGGTGTAATTAGGGAAGGCTGGAGAAGGTGCTACTTGAGTTGAGTTTTGAAGAGTAGGAATTCAAAAGAAGAGGTGAACATTCCTGATGTAGAAAACAAAGGAAGAGCATCAAGAAGTACAAAGTTCTTAAGAGATGTGATTAAGACAAGGCTAGAGTCAGGCTATGATTCATTCACATGCCAAACTAAAGATTTAAGTGCTCTCCTGTAATCTATGAGAAGTCATTGCAGGACTGTTAGCAGCAAATGGGGTTAGATCTTATAGACACTCGTAAAACTTGGATCTTATAGACACTCTTAAAACTTGGATTTGCATCATTGTCAGCAAAACTCTTACAGATATTTTTCATACCCTTTGTTATTTTGTATTTTTTAAACTTCTCCCTAAATGGCAAAATCATTTGGGAAAATATGAACAAATATCACCTTTGCAGCTACATCTTGTACACAGTACAGATATATATTGTTATTAATGTGAGCATCATAAGACAATAAAATATTACTCTGTAGTAACTGAAAATACTTTAGTATACTATGAACCACAACTCTGAATGTCTTGACATTTGTACGCATAAGGTTTTCGAAATGACTGTAATGCTATAATAAATGTAGTGAAGTTTAATGGAGTGGTCTAACACAAACTGCCCAAACCTATTAATAAGTTTTTAAACTTTGCAATTTTTGAGAGACTTAAAATTAATTATTTTCTTAACTGATGGAGCTTAATTGTAAAATTAAACATTTATTACTAAACTAACCATTCAGTGTGAAGCTGATTAAGAGGTAAATGGCTTATTAAATAGGAACCATTTTGTTAATACATGAATACATATCTCTTTTTAAAGATGACATTTGAATTGCCAGCAAAAACATAAAATTAAATAATGGAAATTTTAAAATTAATTAATGTGTCCATTTTTAAGATACAGTTTTTACTCTGAATGTTTAAATTTGTATGTTGCTTCTTCCATAGTTCTCACTGAGAATTAACCTCATTGGGATGATTAAATTTGGCTAAAAATATTCAGGTCTAATGCTGTGGTTTTCTTTTGTAAGGTCATAAACAATTCTCAAATGCTTTTATTGGTTCATAAACAAATGCTTCATATTGTATTATCACTGGAAAGAGTACTGTCTCAGATATTAACCAGTTGAATTAAAGAGCTTACAGTTTAGTACAAAAGAAACTAAGAAAAATTAAGATCAGATAGAAACATGTAAAATAAAATAATGTAAATTAACTATCAGTTCACAACCTCAGGACCCTCCTGGTATAATCTTAAACCAACTCCCCACCCCTCTCCATACAAGGAGGGCAAGGAGAGCAGAGAAAAAGGCAGACTGCTCCAGTGTGGCAGGTGGCAGGTTTTTTGTTGTGCTTTTTTTTTTTTTAATTGAAATACAGTTGATTTACAATGTTGTGTTAGTTTCAAGTGTACAGAAAAGTGATTCAGTTATATATACAAATATATCTTTTCCAGATTTTTTTCCCTTATAGGTTATTACAGAATATTCGGTATAGTTCCCTGTGCTATACAGTAGGTCCTTGTTGGTTATCTATTTTACATACGGTAGTGTGTATATGTTAATTCCAAACTCCTAATTTATCCCTCCTCCCCTTTCCCCTTTGGGAACGATATGTTAATTCCAACTCCTGTTGTATGTATATGTTAATGTGTATATGTTAATTCCAAACTCCTAATTTATCCCTCCTCCCCTTTCCCCTTTGGGAACGATAAGTTTGTTTTCTATGTCTGTGGGTCTGTTTCTGTTTTATATATAAGTTCATTTGTAAATTTTTTTTTTTAGATTCCACATATAAGAGATATCATATGATTGTCTTTCTCTGTCTGGCTTACTTCACTTAGTATGATAATCTAGGTCCATCCATGTTGCTGCAAATGGCATTATTTCATTCTTTTTATGGCTGAGTAATATTCCATTTTATACACACACACACACACACACACACACACACACACACATCCCACATCTTCTTTATCCATTCATCTGTTGATGGACATTTAGGTTGCTTCCATGTCTTGGCTATTATAAATAGTGCTGCAATGAACATTGGGGTGCATGTATCTTTTTGAATTATGGTTTTCTCTGGTTATATGCCCAGGAGTGGGATTGGCAGGTGGCAGCTTTAATAAGCACGGGAACTTACTTAAGAGACATGTCTTGGGTGGCCACAAGACAAGTAGATTTCTGCACCTGCTAACCAGAATCTTAAAAGTTTATATAGAAGCCTTAACTGGGTTTGATTCCAGGTGGCCTCGGCCTGCAGTGGCTTGAAGCAGGGTTTCAGTTCCCAGCCAGTGATTGATGTTGGGTCGCGGTGGTGAGAGCATCGAATCCTAGCCACTAGACCAGTGGTCAGTGACAAGGCCCTGGCCCTATGGCTTTGCAGAAAAAGAATTCCCACAAATATGGAAAGTAGTGGAACAAGTAAAGTATTTATTAGGAGGAAAAAAAGAGTAAGTACGTGTGGATAGACACACAGGCAGGCTCAGAGAGAGAGTCGTGCCCTCATGGCAGTTTAAATCACTTTTATGGGGCATTTCTTCTGGGTTTCCTTTGGCCAATCATTTTGCTTTGCCTGGTTCAAAGTCTGTATTTGGTATAGCTCAGGATTTTCCCGTGTGTGTGTGCATCTCTTAGCCAAGATGGATTCTACCGAAGAGGCCTATGGGTAGTGAGCATTAGCTGGCCTCACTTTCCTTTTGACCTCCAAGGAGCCTTTCTGCACATGTGTAGTCAGGGAGGTCTCCCGACTTCAAGAGTGAGAAATATGTGGTCTCTTATCTTCTATACAGGCAGGGCCCAGCCTCCTCTCTCAATTGTCCTGTTATTCCTGTCTTGGAGTATCGGTCCACAGGGAATGAACTCAAACTGTTTGCCCTGAGGGCCCATCTGTCTCCTGCCTCAGGTTCAGTCACCTGTACTTGTCCAGATTGCCTCATTATCACATCATCTAAAGGCTGTGTCCTTGGGACAGCTTTTGGGAATGGGGAAGGCAAGGGGGATGTACATTCCAAGGACTGGGTAGGGGAAAGGAAGCCTCCAATTATCAGGGTCCAGCTCACTGGTCAAACTGGCAGTAACATCTTCTTGATGATCTCCCCTACCATTAACAACTAGATAAAAGCCAAGTAAATGAAGAGTATAGACACAAAGAAATATGAGTTAGAGAGAATTTTTCAAAAAGAAGTATTATGTTCTATGTCTTGAAAAAAATAATGGAAATTATTGAGCAGGAAAGAGTGAAGATATTTTTCAGGTAGAAGAAATCAATTGAGCAAAATCATGAAGGAAACAATTAGCAATACATCTAGAGGACGGATTAAAGTGGTTCACTTGAAGGAAGCAGATGAACCATTTTTAATAACAGTGAAAGATCACTTTGGAAAAATGCAGCTGAGAACTATTAGTTGAGTATGATTTAATGGGAATCTTTAAAGTTAAACCTCAATATAAACGAGTCAAAAGTAACTGGATGCCTTAATAAAAAGAGTGAAATGATATAAAAAAGAATTGAAATAAACATATGTAAGATGAACAGAACAAGAAATCCAAGTATTAACCTAAGCATGTGTGTTTTGATGGGTTTGTTTGAGAGGGGTGGCTAGAGCAATAGAAAAGAATCATATCATGAGGACTTAGTTCCATGGTAAATGTGGAGAATAAACAGAGCTAAAGAATAAGTCTAAGTATCGTGGTCTAGTGGTGTGAAAAAATTGGAGGAAGACAGTAGTGTTTGTGCTTAGAAAAGAGCAGTTGGAAAAGGTTTCTTTAGGAAAGGAAGATAGCCAGCTTTTAGGTTTTTTGTTATACGTTAGGTATGTATCACGTCCCTCTGGAAACAGAAGACTTCAAAAATGAAGTGAAAGATTTTGAAAGATCTAGAGTCATTCCTGGGAAGATAGTTTTGAAACATGGAGAGTTAGTTTCTCTCTGTAGGATGAAGTGCTGAGAAAAAAGGACAAAAGACTAAGTCCTGAGGGTCATTGTTAAAAGTCAGGAGAAGAAAGGAGGAACAGAGTTCTCTCTCTCTCACTGGTTGCAGAGTAAAAGCAACCAGTGAGAGAGAAGAAGTTATACAACAGAGTATAATTTCTTCTAAAAAGAAAGTCTGTAGTTCAAAGGAAACTTTTAAAGGTTTCATTGAGATGCTCAAAACACATTAATACATTTTGGAACTTGCATTAAAACTCCAGGAGTTTAAAAAATGAATCACAAAAATTGAATTGTATAGGGCATAAGGTTGATGGCTCTGCACAAATGGCTGAGAATTTTCTGTATTATTCTGGAGAAAGCTTTTAGTAATTGAAAGTTATCCTAGCAGTCTTAGCTGGGGGGTTCAGTGATGACAAGCACCTGGAAATGCAAAGATAATAAGAGGATTATGTTCCTAACATAACCAAGGTGCCAGATGACACCTATTTGGGTTAATATTATAATGGTACATTAATATGTTATGTCTTCTGAGGCCTGAGAGTCTTGCAAGAAAAATAAAGGAAGATGAGAGGGAAGAAAGGAAGGAAGGAGGGTGCTTTTTTTTTAATTAGGAGGCCACCAGAAAAGGAGTTATGGTTTATCAAGCCGTAGTCCCCCAAATGGACTTGGAGGAATGGTTATTCTAAAGGGATCTGACTCCCCGCCTATGTATGTACCGCTTCAGTATCATACCCTAGATGAGACTCAGAAAAAACCTGGGAAAGAAAAGACACCAAGTCTCACACGGAAGGTGGAAAAGATGACGATGACAGCACTGTTAGCCCTAGGAGCGCTGCTTGTTGTAGTCTCCTCCAGGTTCACTATCCATTACTCCATGCCCACTGTCTGCTCCTGAACAGTGATGTTATCCAGAATGTCTTTGTAATTTACAGAAGAAAATGCCACCTTGAAGGAAAGAATTTGTGCCATGGCATACATACCTACATACCTACATACACTGCATACAACCCTTCCCTTGAGAACCTCGCTGTCAGAAGGAAATACTTAGTTTAAAGAGATTTAATTTTCACAGTCTTCTGTACTGCATATTCTTTAAGTTGCTAGCTGACTAAAAATGTGGACCAATATTATCCAAGGTTTGGAAATTACACTGGCCATTTATTTCCAAGGCCATTTTTTTTTTTTTAAATTTAGGTTCTCCCTTGAGCCTGAGGTGGGGTGGGGTATGGGGTGGAGAGCTGAAGGTGAGAAAAGACAAAGAAGAGATGAAAAGATATAAATGAGAAGTTGATAGTCACGTAAGGATTAATTTTGTAAAGAGCTCAAATGTCCTTGATAACCTTGTCTATTACAAGTTTAGATAGAAAAACACTGGCAAGACTCTAGACAGGCATTGAGCTATAGCCTTGTGAATTTAATGGATAAATATCCAGTATAACATCAAATACCTTCCTGGACAATTGGTGAGCATTTTTATATATAACAGGAAAAGTTTCTGCCAACAAAAGGAGTCTGTGTTCAGATAATACAGTACTTTAAAAAAGATTTGAGATATTTCAAACTATCATGCAATTTTATTTTTTCTGAAGAAATTTCCTCAGCAAACAGTATACAATTACAAGCATGGAATAAATGATCAATAAATGAAAACAAAATTATAAATATTAGTCGAGTCCAGGAAGTTAATTGGAACAAAAATATTTGTTAAAAATGATTAATCCTAAGAAGTTAACTATATTCAAAAGAAGAAAGAGGGATACATCCACATAACTGTTACCTCCTGTTTCAAGTTTTATCAGCTCTCTGCCTTACGTGTCATAACAGTGACTCCAGGAAGTAAGAAAGATCTAGAGAAAATTGGGAGAGGTAGACCTCAACTCCTACAGGTCAATGATTTTGATGTGCACCAAGCATTTAAAGCAAGGAAAGGTAGGTATAATGGAACATCCCCAAAGGGAAAATAATGTGTTTCCTAGGGTAGTACGTTACACATTGGTCCTGGTGAAGTGTGACAGAGAATCAGGCTGTCCTTCAGCAGTCAGATTAGGTTATCCATCAGGCTGACTTCTACACATATAGTTTAAACCAAGAAAGAGTTGTCCTAAATTCTGTATGCTCCTAAGGGGAAGAATAATTGAAAACAGAAGTTAATGGTACTTATTGACCAAGTGAGATCACTGAATAACATTAAGCTTGACATTATTCAATTTATCTCTTTTCTGGTGCCTGATAGAGTTATTTCTCTTCTGCTCTTTCCTGGCAATCCCAAGAAAATAAATTACAGTCACATTATCTACTAGTTTTAAAAATCTATTCAATTATTTTTGTAGCACTTTTGATAACTGTAACACTTGCTAACTTCACACAAATTGACTGCAGGATTAATGTAATCATTTCTATAGAAAGCATTTCAAAGCTTTAAAATGACAGCATTCGAAAATAAGATAGTGATTCCCTGACATGGGATAAAGCTAAATGGAGAAGTTTTCTACTCTGTGTTCTTTCCTCTGCTTCAGAGGTCACTTTGCATTTGAATCTACTCCTCACTCCTTCATTTGAAACAGTTTGGCCACAGTGAGTATCAGAAAATAAAAGATACTGCCACAGGAAATGTCACCTAGCATTCTGGTTGATTGTCTTCCCTTCACCAAGCTAAAAGTACCTCTTGTGGAAACACTGTCAATTTGTGCTCAATATTTGAAGACATATTGGTCTAAGAAAATGGTTTCAACATTTCAGTCACCAATTTTATTCATAGCTGGAGAGTTACTTTTAAAACTAAGTGTTTTTAAAACTGAAACTATTTAGTCTAAAGAAAAGCCTGAGGAGTAACTGAATATTTTCAAGCTTATATCAACTAAGAACATCTGGCCACACTTTATCCTAAGTGTTGCAACAAAAAAGGCCAAGACATAGACTGTCTAGAAGTAAATAGTACTTTTTTGCTCAACATCAAAAGAAAATTGAGAGAGGAAGTTTATTCAGTCTTAAAAGGAAATAAATTTTGACACATGCTACTACACAGATGAAACTTGAAGACATTACGCTAAGTGAAACAAACCAGACAAATATTGTACAATTCTACTTATATAAGGTAGCTAGAGTTGTCAATCTCATAGTAAGAGAAAACAGAATGGTGGCTGTCAGGGGTTGGGGCTGCGGGGGAGCGGGGAGTTATTTTTTAATGGTGATGGAGTCTCATTTAGGAAAGATGAAAAAGTTCTAGAGATGGACTGTGGTGATCATTGCATATCAGTGTGAATGTACTGAATGCCACTGAACTGTGCACCTAAAAATGGTTAAAATGGTCAATTTTATTATATATATTTTATCACAACTTAAAAAATAAAAGGAAATAAGGAAGAGAGAGATATTGGGGAATTATGAGAGGGATGGAATAAGAGCAGACATTTCATTAGTTACTGCTCCCTCTGCATGATCCATAATTCGAAGCTCATAGCTCCCTGAAACACCCCTGACCCCACAGATCCTGCCCCACTCCGGCCGGAGAGGTGCAGGGTGGCCGTCGGAGCCCCACTGTGTGAGGCCCAGACACAAATCTGGTGTTGCTCAGTTTGCCTAAAAATTCTGCTGGACTGAGCCAGACATTCTCTTGCCATTGCCTCTCTCTCTTTAGGTCCCAACTAAGCACAGCAGGAAGCCACACTCTTTAAAGAGACAAAGAAATGTGAACCTACCCCAGCAAGTTCAGAGCACCAACTGCTTGACCTTTGTGGGGAAGAAACTAGATTCCATTGAATTGTGCAGTCCCATTTAAAACACACCTCAGGGGACTTCCCTGGCAGTCCTGTGGTTAGAACACACTTCCACTGCAGGGGGCGCAGTTTCGATACCTGGTCGGGGAACTAAAATCCCACATGCCACGCAGTGCAACCAACAAATGAATTTAAAAAGTGAAAAAATAAAATAAATAAAACAAAACACACTTCAGCATGTTTGTCAGTCAAGTATTATTTGTGAACCACACTTTGAAAATCGCCAATCTAAATTACTCGCAAAAAGTCAAGGTCATTCAAGGTTTCTTAAAGGAGGATCACTAATAGAAGTCCCAGAATTGCCTTCTGTTTTGCTGGTACTGAAATTGGAGCGAATCATTTTATTTAGAGAAGCAGAGATCTGGGATTGGTACCTGAATGGTGCTTCGGATTTAGACCTTTTCATCTGCACTAGGGATGATAAACACTGATGATATTAAACCTCGAATTGCAGGCGGTTGTTTGAAACTGTGAATCTGTTCCAAAGTAATTAATATACTAAAGCATATTTCAGCATAACAGGAATTATCTTTTTGTGTATGTATAAGTTCATCTAGGAGAAACAGTAGGTGAACATAAGACATTCACCCAGTTGAACCTAGCCAAAGAGGAACGCATAACCCCCACCCCAAACACACACATACACACACACACACACACACCCCTTAAACATCTACCAGCTAAATGCACCAATCACCTTAGTCCATCCATACCTGGTGCTACAACCTTCCCCACAATTTCAGATTACTCCCTTCCACCACTTCGCATTGACTCACAAACTACAACTCTTCCACAATCGTCTTTTCTCAAGATAAAGTGCCATATTTATTGCAATGTTTATGTGTTTCTTAATGGTTTAGCATGTGTAAAACTATGCTACTGTTTTTATTAGGATCCTTTTTTTTAATATAAATTTATTTATTTTATTTATTTATTTCTGACTGCATTGAGTCTTCATTGCTGCACGTGGGCTTCTCTAGTTGTGGTGAGCGGGGGCTACTCTTCATTGCGGTGTGCAGCCTTCTCATTGCAGTGGCTTCTCTTGTTGCAGAGCACAGACTCTAGGTGCACGGGCTTCAGTAGTTGTGGCTCGTGTGCTCTAGAGCGCAGGCTCAGTAGTTGTGGCTCACAGGTTTAGTTGCTCCGCAGCATGTGGGATCTTCCTGGACCAGGACTCAAACCCGCGTCCCCTGCATTGGCAGGCAGATTCTTAACCACTGTGCCACCAGGGAAGCCCCTCCTTTTTTTAATGTATCACTGATGAAGTGTTTGAGTGCTGTGCAACAACCCACAATTTTCCCATAAACTCTGTGGTTTTTATTGTGCAATTTGATGTAGTATAGTGTTTTTAGGTACACAAGTTATAATAGAAGTGACTCTCTTGGGTAAGTTGGGGTTGCAAGGTTTACTTTCCACTGTTCAGTAATGCAAAGAAAATATGTCTTCTTTATTTTTCTGCAACTATCCAAGTTTCTTCATGAGGCTCCCACTTGCTAGGTAGCATATAGAATTTTTACTCTCATGAGGTATCTCTTATTTATGCAAGGAATGCCAGTCTGGAATCTCTCCTTCCAGAATCCCACAGAGAAACTAGCCAAAACCCCTGTAATTTTGTCTTTTCATTCAACCCAGTCATTGGATTTTTGACTTGTATATCTCATTGCCTACCTCCTACTTCTACTCCTGGCTCCTTCTTCCTATACCCCTTGGGGTTAAAAGTGCATGATTTCCATTTCTATAGTTTTTGGCTTGGACTTCTCTTACATATTATGCCTCTTCCAGAGGCAAGTAGCCTCATGGTTCAGACAGATTAGTTGAAGCAGTAGCTTCTCCAGGCTATGGAATAACCTAAGATTGGGTCTACAGGGTGTTTCTTGATATTTGCTAAGAAAGAGTAAAGGAATGGAGGAGTTTCTTTTATCTCTCAACAAAGCCTGGCTTTCAAGTTTGTTTTCTAGCTTCAGAATCAAAAAATCCCACTCTGGACATCAACATTTAATTTTTTTTTCTCTTTGCATTCTCTGATAACAATTTGAATCCAAGTCAGTAGACACCTCCCATAGGAGGGGGAAATCAACCAAAAGAAAATGTGAAATAACAATAATACTACTAATAAATTTTTTAAACAAATACTAGTTCTATCACAAATATATAATATATCACAAATATATATTATTCTGTTTGGTTGACATAGGCATAGTATTTTATGTCAGAAAGAAAAAAACACAAATGTTTAAAACATATAAAACTCTGAAACTTTAGTGATGCATTGAGTACATTGAGGAAAATCTTACTTTTTAAAATTCTCAGATTCAAATCAGACAATTTGGCTAAGAGTAACTTCCTACTCCAGAAAGGGCACAGCAGTTTCTTCATTCTCAAGCACAGTATATGATGAAAAGAAAATCAAGGGATTAGTCATGGCCATAAAAAGGAGTCCTGTGACCTTTTAATTTTATTGAGCTATACCACCAAACACAAACTCTTGGAAGGCATTCTTTCTCATACTTTAGAAAGAGAAAAGTAAGTAGAAAAATAAATTCTATTTATTCCCTGATAAGAAATTGCATTTAAATGGCCTAGTGCTCCCCAAGATAGCTCAATAAGAAACTAGCTCCATGTATAAAATCGAAGGAATATAGAGAAATCTGCCAATACACCTAATCTCACACTCAACAACAATACGGTTCTTCAAAATAATTAGTAAGATTGACTTAAAAACCAAATTTAAGGTACTTAATGTCTAATGTTAGTTTTGTATATAGATATTTAAGTAAGTTAATTTTTATTTAAATTAACTTTCAATTTATCTTTACACATTTAAGTCTTACTTTTCTTAAGATTTATGTTCATTCATCTTACATACTTTTAAATCCAATTTATACATTTGGTAATTGTATTAAAATAATAATAATGGCTTGTTCTTAATGCATTCTTTGATTAATGTTCAAATTAATTCTTTTTTAAGAAATTGAATTTCTCTGTAAAGTTAATCCTTTTTACAAATAATTATAATGTCTTAAACATTTATGACATTAAATAGATAACTTTAGTACATCTGGTCCTCTCAATATTTTACATGCCTACAATGGAAGACATAAATATAGCATGCACATTTTTTCTAAGTAGATCCTATAAATATTATTAAGCTATAACTATCATTTCAAATACCTTACATAACAAAGTTTAAGATTACATTAAATATTTTAAAAGTGAACAGAAAAATAATAATAATGACTTGATATAATTTGTCATTTCTCTACTTATTTTTTCATCTTTTCAGGGTTTAAAGATACTTAGGTAAGGAGACTAGAGTTTCCATTGTAGTCAGACAAAATCCAGGGTCATGATATACATATTTATCGCTTAGTCACATATTTGAGCCCAAAGGAAAACATTGGACCCTCTGTTCTCTCAGGTTCTAACCAAGGTACAGGTAAACACCTTAAAAATTTTCTTAGCGTTAATTTCCATATGCTTGTTCAAAAATAAAAGACAAGTCCACATATTACAGCTGAGAATTTGTTTTGCAACTTAGTGAATCACTTGTTCTCCTTTTCCATTTTATCATGATCTGTTTAAACTGTTTTTAGCTCATTGGGTGGGGAAGTATAATTCTGTAACCCTACTAAGGTTGCAGGTAACTTCCAACACTACTTGAATGAATTCATCTAATCTTCTCACTACCTGAGAGGATTCTGCATTTTGTTCATATTTTTTTCCTCTAACTCTTGGCTGTAATTCAACAGAGAGTTTATTAGCACAAGCATGTCTTTGCAGGTAGAAATTGTAGGTCTGGAGTTGAATGCTATGCATAGTTTACCTAATCGTCAAATAAAATGTGCAGCTTTCAGTCATCATAGTATGAGCTTGAAGAGTATGTGGATAATACGGATGGAAGATGAGTAAGATAGGAGAGAAGCAGCTCAGATGAAAAATGAGAAGATCTAGTTCTAACCTGGCTCTCATATTTAATCTTTGGAAAATCTCTAAGGAAAAGATGATCTATTATAATCCTGCCCCATGTTCCTATATCTGAAATTCTCTGAGTTACTTACCAAACAAAGGAAGTGGTATATTGTCTGGAAAGTTTTTGAAACCAGTAGCTACTATAGCAAAAAATATAGCTTACAGTAAAGCATCTCTTTCTCGTGTTAACATTCTACATGAATGGATCACTTCAAATATTGATACATTGACTTTGCATCCTGACTTCAATCTATACAATATTTAGTTCTTTGATCAGAATCTGGAATCTGCTGGCTGGTTGAATGCAAATGTTTAATATTTGTTTAATAATATAGAAATATGTAACCATAATCAAAAATTCCCAAATACTATTATTAAGACATTACTATTCAACCTATTGATTATATTTTGATGTAAGTTTTGATCCAGTACAAAGTATCAATGTGCAGGCATTTTCCCCCATTTTTTCTTACATCCTTTATGTCCTTTGTCTCCTTTCTCCTTTCCTTGGTAATCTTCAGTCACCCTAACATCTGCTCTCTGCAATTAACTTGATCATTTTTGTTTTTGATACTTTCTTTAAAGAGAATTCTCTGTAATGGCAGCAGCATTGCTCTGAGAATTGAACAGCTCAGTAAGTTAACCTCCCCATTGTCTAATAACTAGTTAAGTGAGGCCATGAAGTTAAAAGAAAATTATATGTCAAATGTTCAAAGAAATGTAGATTAAAATCTAGATATAAGAATCCTTCTGTAACAGATAATGGGAGTTGTAAAAAAATAAATATTATTATTACCTTTTTGCATTGTTTCTTACCCCATTGTTTATAGCCTTTTCATTTTCATCCACATCATTTTAATAGTGTCTTAACTGATCTCACTGTCTGATGCATTTGCTTCTAACACTTTCCTACAGACTTGTGGTCATATCACTCTGCCTTAAGCACAATTTCGAATTATCCTTCTTTTGAGCCTTGTATTCATTTATTTTAAAAACCATTTTTGAGCACTTACAATGTGCTGAGAAACTGTTATGCACTGTCTCTTAGGGGGAGTCATCAATAAATATCATATTCTGTACACTATGAAAGAGGTAAACCTGGACAGCACAGAAAAAGGAACTTTACTAAGGAGTCAGGAAAAATTGCCCTCAAGAAGTGATAGCTAAACTGAATTTTAAACCAGTTAGGCAAAAATTCACAGGGCATAGGTTGGTAAGAGAAAGGACATAGCATCTTTGGGCATCTACAATATAGTACATAAAACCTTTTTATCCAACATAATCAAGTCTAGTTGTTGGTAAAATAGTTAAAAGAATCATTTAAGAAATGATATATTAATACTATATTAACTAGACAGATATTAGGCAACTATAACAAAATGCAGTGCCTTTAACAAGATAGAAATCACTTTCACACATTGAAGTCTGAACACAAGCTCTCTGTGACTGATATGGTAGCTTGTGATGGGACATGGGCACATGCTATCTTGTTATGATTTTATTCCTGCAGTGTTGCCCTTCTGCTCTTGGTTGAAGATGGTCAACCAACAGTTCCAGCCAGCTGCTCCACTTGCTTTCATGCCCCATCTTTCTTCCCTGCACTCACTTTGCTCATATGTGGACAAGAGGAGACAAGAGACCCTAGACATCATCTTCTTACTTACCTGACCTTAGAAACGTGTTAGTCCTTTTGTGGCCACGTCATTTTGCTTTTAGCGCATTTTATGTGATCATGATAAATATGAGTGATGGCCTGAACAGGCTCCTTTGACAAGGAGTTTGGTCTCTGGTGAGATCAGGTCTTCGGTCTGATACCCAGTTGGTGGGATCATTCCAAAGTGTTCTGACGTGTGTACCTTTTTATCCCCATGTTGATGTAATTTCAGGCAAGCCTATGGCTGCAAATCCCAACTACCCTCTATGGATAACTCATACTTGTTGTCTGTGGCCCAAACAGAATCTGGATTTGAATTATGAAATCAAAGAGGTGATTCTTGCCCCCCTCTAATTGACCGTCCTACCTTACTTTCTCCCAAGTTCCCTTTCTCCTTTGCAGGTAGCACAATGAAGATCAGACAGGCTGAGTGATTAAGTAGACATCCAGTGACAAAGCTATCAGTAGTCTTTTCATGTTAAAATCATTACATTTTCTGAGTGATTTTCTTGAAATCTCTGCTCTTGGCTTCAGAGATGTACTAAAGTTGGATACCACTCTATCTTTTCTCAATGTGAAGAGGAAAGGAGACAATAGTTCATAAGTGCTGCACACTCCCACAAGACAACTCTCCCCATCCCAACACCTCCTCTTTTATTGAATGAAGGACAGAGAGATAAGGAGGAAAGAGGAGTGATAGATGGCACCACCCAATAGTCATGGGGAGGTGGATGATAATAATAATAAGAAGAAGAAGAATTAAAATAATAATAACCACCACAACAGCTAACCATTGAGTGCATTATACGCCAAGCTCTCTCTAAGAGTTTTGCGTATACTCATTCACTTAATTACTCCCCAAAACACTATGAGGTAGTACAATATTTTTTGATGGATCAGGTTAGGTAATTTTCCCATTTCCAGTCTAGTGAGTATTGGAGCTAGAATTTTATCCCAGGCAGTCTTTCTCCTGAGCCTGGTGCTATGACCAGCTATGAATATATTGATGCTTAAGCACCATGGGATATTGAGGCTCAACTGTTGAGATAACAGGGAGAGTGAAGATGTAAAATTTGAAGGAGCTGTTGAAACATGGCAAAATGGCATATGTATGCTATAAAGCTAGCAGAAAGTGGTGGATCAGAATAAAATGCTGGTGTGGCCAAAGAAGCAGTCCTATCTCCTACAGACAGGTGCTATGTCCCCCAAACCAAGTAACGGTCTTTTTGCAGTGACATTAAAAATCAATTTTGACACCCTATCAGTCTTTTCTGTCACAGCTGCACACATGAATAACATGCTGTCAACAGAAGCACCTTCTTAAGGCATCAAGGACACTGAGGTACAGCAGGTACTTTAAATCTCAATAGTCCCCTTCTTTTATATTTACTGTATCAGTGTGTCCACATGTCTAACAAATGCTGTAACCATGAATAAACTGGACTTCATTTCAGTCTTGCAATGTCAAATTGAAATGTTTAAATGTTTTCTAGATAGAACCAGCAAATTGTTGTTTTTACTGAATTAGATTTTTCAACATGGTTGAATTTGCGTGTATGAGTGTTGTGTTTGTATAAAACTGCCTCTTTAAGAAACAATAAATTATCTATCTTACGTTGTTTTATATTATTGAACTGCACATATTTTACATATTAATAAAAATGTAATAATAAAATTATATGGCCCCAGTAGAAATCCAAGAAGATTCTAGTTATATAATATTGTGACTAAATTTTTAATCCACTTAATTTAATCATTCTTTACTGCAAATGTTTTGTGACTTGACAGCTGTTATAAAAAAGGTAAAACACGGCATATTGTAAAAAAGAAATCAACCTCTTACTGAGTGGCCTTGACACTTGAGAATGCCATTAAGCTAAAAGTATTGAAATCAGAGTTTTAAACCATGTGAGCTGTGATTAAGCTGAGCATTTCCAAAAAGGTTTACAGAAAGTTGTTATAATTTATTGCCATGAACAAATAAAGGCAACCCACATTTTTTGAATATTTGATATTAGTAATATGCCCATAAAGTATAAGGGACATACATTACCTACACCAATATTCCATGGATTTTATTACATATGGCACCCACAAACCCCCCAAAAAAACAGTAGGAATACTGAAATATGAGGTGATAAAATGTTTCAGACATGTTCTCAGATGCCTAAATTCTAAGTAAACAAGAAAAGAAACAAAGTAAAGCAAATAAGAGAGGTAAATAAGAAATAGAGCAATACAAATTTATTTATAGGCAGCCCTTAGAAGGAAAGAAAAAGATTACGTGATCAGCACACAAAACTACCTGAATAACTTCCCTAAGATCATGGATAGTACATAACAGCCTCTCAGTGACGGTTTCCTATTCTTTCCTACAAATAACAGTTCAAACATGCTAATACATTCTAATGACAGTTACATCCTAGTCACAAACCACACCGACAATTGAAAAATGCTTGCTTTGCCAGCATTGAGTTGTCACATTTCTAAGAAAAATATTGATGGCTTAATGTCATTTTATTTATGTACATATTTTAGGAACCCACAGGTAACACATGACTCTCTTCCCAACAATTCCACTATTAACATAATAATTTATACAGCATCATCTGCTGATACTGGAGCCCCAATCTGAGGAGGAATGTAGTTGTGCATAATTAATTATATTCATATTTTAATATTCATATTGCTGATGACATTTTCTTGTCATGATTTATTATCTAAGCTTTATATGCAGGGCAAAGACATAATAAAAGATACATTTTAAAAAGCTGTTCTTTTTTTCATTAGCAGAACTAATTGATTTGTAGATGAGCATATTTTCCTTTACTCAATGGGAGCATATTTTGATTACACTGTGAATAAAATCACGATTACTCCTCCCTTTTAAAAATATACAAAAATTATTATTCTTCCCTAGCAATTTCTTACTTAATTTAGGGAAAAAAATGTGAACTCAACCATTCTTATTTGAAATTTCCTGTGGTACTGTATCTTGTTCCCCTCTTAAATTTAACAGTGATGACATATATGTTGATTCACTAACAAGAAAAGTTTAAATTAAGGAGGGAAAGTGCTTCTGAGAAATAGAATTCCATATCTTCTATGTAGAGATATGGAGTTAATTTGTTGTTGCTGAATATGAGTAGAATTTAGAAATATTTTTGATAATATGAATATTTGACTATATGCTATAAATTAAACTCAGATCAGAAGTAATGTCAAATATTACTGTAGCAGTAGACGACATTACAAATTAAAAGTATATAATCTCTATCCACTAGAAATTTCCTTAGGAGTTAGTTTCAAAAGGTAAAACTAGTACTGATTTCACAGAGAAAATAATAATGGATACTGATTTATACAGAAGGACAATTGTCCCTACTGCAACATTTAATTATGGAAATTCTTTCAACCTCATGGAAACAAAATCCCCAGTGTGCAGTTTGTGTATCTCCTTTAGAGTTGTACATAGAGATGATTAATATATGAGTCAATATTTAAACTGGACTTGGAGAATTATATTTTAACAATGCAGGGCAATGGAATGGATTAAATAACACTTCCATTTAAAAGAAGTTATGATGTCTGGCCTTACATTTAGGTCTGTAATCCATTTGGGGTTTATTTTTGCGTATGGTGTTAGGGAGTGTTCTAATTTCATTCTTTTACATTTAGCTGTCCAGTTTTCCCAGCACCAGTTATTGAAGAGACTGTTTTTTCTCCATTGTATATTCTTGCCTCCTTTCTCATAGATTAGGTGACCATAGGTGTGAGGGTTTATATCTGGGCTTTCTATCCTGTTCCATTGATCTGTATTTCTGTTTCTGTGCCAGCACCATACTGTTTTGATTACTGTAAATTTGTAGTATAGTCTGAGGTCAGGGAGCCTGATTCCTCCAGCTCCGTTTTTCTTTCCAAGTTTGCTTTGGCTATTTGGGGCCTTTTGTGTTTCCATACAAATTGTGAAATGTTTTGTTCTAGTTCTGTGAAAAATGCCATTGGTAGTTTGATAGGGATTGCGTTGAATCTGTAGACTGCTTTGGGTAGTATAGTCATTTTCACAATGTTGATTCTTCCAATTGAAGGACATGGTATATCTCTCCATCTGTTTGTTTCATCTTTAATTTCTTTCATCAGAGTCTTATAGTTTTCTGCATACAGGTCTTATGTCTCTTAGGTAGGTTTATTCCTAGGTATTTTATTCTTTCTGTTGCAATGGTAAATGGGAGAGTTTCCTTAATATCTCTTCCAGGTTTTTCATCATTAGTGTATAGGAATGCAAGAGATTTCTGTGCATTAATTTTGTATCTGACTACTTTACCAAGTTCATTGATTAGCTCTAGTAGTTTTCTGGTAGCATCTTTAGGATTTTCTATGTATAGTATCATTGCATCTGCAAATAGTGACAGTTTTACTTCTTCTTTTCCGATTTGGATGCCTTTTATTTCTTTTTCTTCTCTGATTGCTGTGGCTAAAACTTCCAAAATTATGTTGAATAATAAAGGTGAGAAGTGTAAGGCCAGACCCTATAAAACTCTTAGAAGAAAACATAGGCAGAACACTCTAGGACATAAATCACAGCAAGATCCTTTTTGACCCACCTCCTAGAGATAGGGAAATAAAAACAAAAATAAACAAATGAGACCTAATGAAACTTAAAACGTCTTGCACAGCAAAGGAAACCATATACAAGATGAAAACACAACGCTTAGAATGGGAGAAAATATTTGCAAACGAAGCAACTGGCAAAGGATTAATCTCCAAAATTTACAAGCAGCACATGGAGCTCAATATCAAAACAAAACCAAACAACCCAATCCAAAAATGGGCAGAAGACCTAAATAGACATTTCTCCAAAGAAGATATACAGATTGCCAACAAACACATGAAAGGATGCTCAACATCACTAATCACTAGAGAAATGCAAATCAAAACTACAATGAGATATCACCTCACACCAGTCAGAATGGCCATCATCAAAAATTCTACAAACAATAAATGCTGGAGAAGGTGTGGAGAAAAGGGAACCCTCTTTCACTGTTGGTGGGAATGTAAATTGATAAAGCCACTATGGAGAACAGTATGGAGGTTCCTTAAAAATCTAAACATTGAACTACCATATGACCCAGCAATCCCACTACTGGGCATATACCCTGAGAAAACCATAATTCAAAAAGTGTTATGTATCACAATGTTCATTGCAGCACTATTTACAATAACAAGGACTTGGAAGCAACCTAAGTATCTATCGACAGGTGAATGGATAAAGAAGATGTGACATATATATACAATGGAATATTACTCTGTCATAAAAAGAAACGAAATTGAGTTATTTGTAGTGAGCTGGATGGACCTAGAGTCTGTCATACAGAGTGAAGCAAGTCAGAAAGAGAAAAACAAATATCGTATGCTAAAACTATATATGGAATCTTAAAAAAAAAAAAAAAAAAAAGAACCTAAGGGCAGGAAAGGAATAAAGACACAGATGTAGAGAGTGGACTTGAGGACATGGGAAGGAGGAAGGGTAAGCTGGGACAAAGTGAAAGAGTGACATGGACATATATACACTACCAAACGTAAAATAGATAGCTAGTGGGAAGCAGCCGCATAGCACAGGGAGATCAGCTTCGTGCTTTGTGACCACCTAGAGGGGTGGGATAGGGAGGGTGGGTGGGAGACGCAAGAGGGAAGGGATATGGGGATATATGTATATGTATAGCTGATTCACTTTGTTATACAGCAGAAACTAACACACCATTATAAAGCAATTATACTCCAATAAAGATGTTAAAAAAAAATTATGAATACTGAATTTGTGGTCTGTATGTTAGTAAAATTAAAAAACAGGATGGGGAGAGAACTTGGCTACTTTTCACATGGTAATTATAATGTGGCTAGTACATATATTTCCTTACATGAGACAAATTACACTCATAATTGGAAAAAAAGATGCTCTATTTCAATAAACATTCAATTGGAAAATCAACTTGAGTATCATGAAGCTAATGACTATTTTCTTTAGTTAATGGATATACATATACATATATAGGTATATATTTTTAGGTTGGAAATTGTTATCCTTCATAAATTACAGGTTGGAGAATATTTCTAGACAGCAAAGTAGAAAACCCACTAATTAATTTCAATTTATGACATGCTTTGTTCCATTATGTATAGACTTCAATGGAAAAGCAAAATTCAAGGGAAGAAAGAACAGAGGAAAAAATTAGAGGTTAATTGCCTTAGTTGATCTCACAGTAGTTTTGACAACTCTGATTCATTAAAATATGTGCAAAAATGGATTATTGTATTCTCAAAAAATGATGTGTTGAGAAATTTTATTCTATGTATTGAGGTTTTAATTCCATTTATAATTTGAATAAAGTTGATTAAATTATATTTATAGAAATGTAAATTTGTGTATGTGTACATTGTTGAAATACAAATACTGCATGGATCAGATTGGTTCAAGTTGGCGGAATAGAAGGACGTGCTCTCACTCCCTCTTGTGAGAACAGCAGAATCACAACTGCTGAACAGTCATCAACAGCAAGATACTGGAAGTCACCAAAAAAGATACCCCACATCCAAATACAAAGGAGAAGCCACAATGAGACAGTAGGAGGGTGCAATCACAATAAAATCAAATCCCATAACTGCTGGGTGGGTGACTCACAAACTGGAGAACACTTATACTACAGAAGTCCACCCATTGGAGTGAAGGTTCTGAGCCCCACGTCAGGCTTCCAAACCTGGGGTTCCGGCAACGAGAGGAGGAATTCCTAGAGAATCAGACCTTGAAGGCTAGTGGGATTTGATTGCAGGACTTTGACGGGACTGAGGGTAACAGAGACTCCACTCTTGGAGGGCACACACAAAGTACTGTGTGCATTGGGACCCAGAGAAAGGAGCAGTGACCCCAGGGGAGACTGAACCAGAACTACCTGCTAGTGTTGGAGGGTCTCCTGCAGAGTTGAGGGGAGTGCTCTTTCTCACCATGATACAAGGACACTGGCAGCAGACGTACTGAGAACTACTCCTTGACGTGAGGCCTCCAAGAGTCCGCCATTAGCACCACCAAAGAGCCCAGGTAAGCTCCAGTGTTGGGTCGCCTCAGGCCAAACAAACAACAGGGAGAGGAACCAGCCCAACCCATCAGCAGACAAGTGGATTAAAGTTTTACTGAACTGCCCACCAGAGCAATAGCCAGGTCTACACACCACCAGTCCCTCATGAAACCCCATCAGGGTTTCCCATCAGGAAACTTGCACAAGCCTCTTAGATAGTCTCATCCACCAGAGGGCAGACAGCAGAAGCAAGAAGAACTACAATCCTGCAGCCTGTGGAACAAAAACCACATTCACAGAAAGGTATACAAGAAGAAAAGGCAGAGGGCTATGTACCAGATGAAGGAACAAGATAAAACCCCAGAAAAACAACTAAATGAAGTGGAAATAGGCAACCTTTGAGAAAAATAATTCAGAATAATGATAGTGAAGATGATCCAGGACCTCAGAAAAAGAATGGAGGCAAAGATCGAGAAGATGCAAGAAATGTTTAACAAAGACCTAGAAAAATTAAAGAACAAACAAGCAGAGATGAACAATACAATAACTGAAATGAAAACTACACTAGAAGGAATCAATAGCAGAATAACTGAGGCAGAAGAAAGGATAAGTGACCTGGAAGACAGAATGGTGGAATTCACTGCTGTGGAACAGAATAAAGAAATAAGAATTAAAAGAAATGAAGACAGCCTAAGAGACTTCTGGGACAACTGTAAAGGCAACAACATTTGCATTATAGGGGTCCCAGAAAGAGAAGAGAGACAGAAAGGACTCAAGAAAATATTTGAAGAGATTATAGTTGAAAACTTTCTTAACATGGGAAAGGAAATAGCTACACAAGTCCAGGAAGCGCAGAGAGTCCCATTCAGAATAAACCCAAGGAGAAACATGCTGAGACACATAGTAATCAAAACTGGCAAAAATTAAAAACAAAACTTATTGAAAGCAGCAATGGAAAAATGACAAATAATTTACAACGGAACTCCCATAAAGTTATCAGCTGATTTCTCAGCAGAAACTCTACAAGCCAGAAGGGAGTGACATATATACTTAAAGTCATGAAAGGGAGAAACCTACAACCAAGATTATTCTACCCAGCAAGGATCTCATTCAGATTCGATGGAGAAATCAAAATATTTACAGACAAGCAAAAGCTGAAAGAATTCAGCACCACCAAACCAGCTCTACAACAAATGCTAAAGCGACTTCTCTAAGTGGGAAACACAAGAGAAGAAAAGGACCTACAAAAACAAACTCAAACCAATTAAGAAAATGGTCATAGGAACATACATATCAGTAATTACATTAAACGTGAAGGGATTAAATGCTCCAACCAAAAGACACAAGCTTGCAGAATGGATACAAAAACAAGACCCATATATAGGCTGTCTACAAGAGACCCACTTCAGACCCAGGGACACATACAGACTGAAAGTGAGGGGATGAAAAAAGATATTCCATGCAAATGGAAATCAAAAGAAGGCTGGAGTAGCAATAATAATATAAGATAAAATAGACTTTAAAATAAAGAATGTTACAAGAGACAAGGAAGGACACTACATAATGATCAAGGGATCTAACCAAGAAGAAGATATAACAATTACAAATATATATGCACCCAACATAGGAGCACCTCAATACATAAGGCAACTGCTAACAGCTATAAAAGAGGAAATTGACAGTAGCACAATAATAGTGGGAGACTGTAACACCACACTTACAGCAATGGACAGATCATCCAAACAGAAAATTAATAAGGAAACACAAACTTTAAATGACACAATAGACCAGATAGATTTAATTGATATTTATAGGACATTCCATCCAGAAAGAGCAGATTACACTTTCTTCTCAAGTGTGCATGGAACATTCTCCAGGATAAATCACATCTTGGGTCACAAATCAATCCTCAGTAAATGTAAGAAAACTGAAATCACATCAACCATCTTTTCTGACCACAACACTATGAGAGTAGAAATCAATTACAGGGAAAAAAAGTAAAAAACACAAACACATGGAGGCTAAACAATACATTACTAAATAACCAAGAGATCACTGAAGAAATCAGAGGAAATAAAAAAATACCTAGACACAAATGTCAGTGAAAACACGATGATCCAATACCTATGGGATACAGCAAAATCAGTTCTAAGAGGGAAGTTTATAGCTATAAAAGCCTACCTTAAGAAACAAGAAAAATCTCAAATAAACAATCTAAACAGTTCCTTTACAAATAAAGGAACTAGAGAAAGAAGAACAAACAAAACCCAAAGTTAGCAAAAGGAAAGAAATCATAAAGATCAGAGCAGAAATAAATGAAATAGAAACAAAGAAAACAACAGCAAAGATCAATAAAACTAAAAGGTGAAGAAGAGAAGATAAAAAAAATTGATAAACCATTAACCAGACTCATCAAGAAAAAGAGGGAGAGGACTCAAATCAATAAAATTAGAAGTGAAAAAGGAGAAGTTACAACAGACACCGCAGAAATACAAAGCATCTGAAGACACTATTAGAAACAACTCTATGCCAATAAAATGGACAACCAGGAAGAAATGGACAAATTCTTAGAAAGGTATAAACTTCTAAGACTGAATCAAGAAGAAATGAAAAATATGAACAGACCAATCACAAGTAATGAAATTGAAACTGTGATTAAAAATCTTCCAACAAACAAAAGTCCAGGACCAGATGGTTTCATGGGTGAATTCTATCAAACATATAGAGAAGAGCCAACACCCATCCTTCTCAAACTCTTCCAAAAAATTGCAGAGGAAGGTGCGCTCCAAAACTCATTCTTTGTGGCCACCATCACCCTGATACCAAAACCAGACAAAGATACTACAAAAAAAGAAAATTACAGACCAATATCACTGATGAATATAGATGCAAAAATTCTCAACAAAATACTAGCAGACAAAATCCAACAACACATTAAAAGGATCATATGCCATGATCACATGGGATTTATCTCAGGGATGCAAGGATTCTTCAATATATGCAAATCAATCAATGTGATACACCATATGACAAATTGAAGAAGAAAAACCATATGATCATGTCAATAGATTCAGAAAAAGCTTTTGACAAAATTCAACAGCCTTTTATGATAAAAACTCTCCAGCAAGTGGGCATAGAGGGAACTTACCTCAACATAATAATGGCCATATATGACAAACCCACAGCAAACACTATTCTCGATGGTGAAAAACTGAAAACATTTCCTCTAAGATAGGGAAAAAGACAAGGATGTCCACTATCACAACTATTATTCAACATAGTTTTGGAAGTCCTAGCCACGACAATCAGAGACGAAAAAGAAATAAAAGGAATACAAATTGGTAAAGAAGCAGTAAAACTGTCTCTGTTTTCAGATGACATGATACTGTATATAAGTAATCCTAAAGATTCCACCAGAAAACTACTAGATGTAATCAATGAATTTGGTAAAGTAGAAGGATAGAAAATCAATGCACAGAAATCGCTTGCATTCCTATACACTAATGATGAAAATCTGAAAGAGAAATTAAGGAAGCACTCCCATTTACCATTGCAACAAAAAGAATAAAATACCTAGGGATAAACCTACCTAGGGAGACAAAAGACCTGTATGAAAAAAACTATAAGACACTGATGAAAGAAATTAAAGATGATACCAACAGATGGAGAGATATACCGTGTTCTTGGATTGGAAGAATCAACATTGTGAAAATGACTATACTACCCAATGCATTCCTCAGATTTAATGCAATCCCTATCAAATTACCAATGGCATTTTTTACGGAAGTAGAACAAAAAATCTTAAAATTTGTATGGAGACGCAAAAGACCCTGAATAGCCAAAGCAGTCTTGAAGGAAAAAAAAAAAAAAAAACGGAGCTGGAGGAATCAGACTCTCTGACATCAGACTACACTACAAAGCTACAGTAATTAAGACAATATGGTATTGCCACAAAAACAGAAATATATATAAATGGAACAGGATAGAAAGCCCAGAGATAAACCCACACACCTATGCTCAACTAATTTATGACAAAGGAGGCAAGGACATACAATGGAGAAAAGACAGTCTCTTCAATAAGTGGTGCTGGGAAAACTGGACAGCTACATGTAAAAGAATGAAATTAGAACACTCCTTAACACCATACACAAAAATAAACTCCAAATGGATTAGAGACCTAAATGCAAGCCCAGACACTATAAAACTCATAGAGGAAAACATAGGAAGAACACACTTTGACATAAATCACAACAAGATCTTTTTTGATCCACATCCTAGAGTAATGGAAATAAAAACAAAAATAAACTAACAGGACCTAATGAAACTTAAAATCTTTTGCACAGCAAAGGAAACCATAAAGAAGACGAAAATACAGCTCTCAAAATGGGAGAAAATATTTGCAAATGAATCAACAGACAAAGGATTAATCTCCAAAATATATAAACAGCTCATGCAGCTCAATATTAAAAAGACAAACAAACCAATCCAAAAATGGGCAGACGACCTAAATAGACATTTCTCCAAAGAAGACATACAGATGGCCAAGAAGCACATGAAAAGCTGCTCAACATCACTATTCAATAGAGAAATGCAAATCAAAACTTCAATGAGGTATCACCTCACACCAGTTAGAATGGGCATCATCAGAAAAGCTACAAACAACAAATGCTGGAGAGGGTTTGGAGAAAAGGGAACCCTCTTGCACTGTTGCTGGGAATGTAAATTGATACAGCCACTATGGAGGACAGTATGGAGGTTCCTTAAAAAACTAAAAATAAAATTACTGTATGACTCATCAATCCCACTCCTGGACATTTACCCAGAGAAAACCATAATTCAAAAAGACACATGCACCCCAATGTTCATAGCAGCACTATTTACAATAGCCAGGTCATGGAAGCAACCTAAATGCCCATCGACAGAGGAATGGATAAAGAAGAAGTGGTACATATATACAATGGAATATTACTCAGCCATAGAAAAGAACGACATTGGGTTATTTGTAGAGACGTGGATGAATCTAGAGACTGTCATACAGAGTGAAGTAAGTCAGAAAGAAAAAAACAAATATCACATAGTAACACATATATGTGGGATCTAGAAAAATGGTACAGGTGAAGCGGTTTGCAGGACAGAAATTAGACACAGATGTAGAGAACAAACGTATGGACACCAAGGGGGGAAAGCGGAGGGCAGTGGGGGTGGTGGTGTGATGAATTGGGCGATTGGGATTGACATGTATACACTGATGTGTATAAAATGGATGACTAATAAGAACCTGCTGTATAAAAAATAAGTAAAATAAAATTCAAAACTTCAAAAAAAAAAAAAAATCAAGGTCCAACTGTATATCACAGGGAACTATATTCAATATCTTATGATAAGCCATAATGGAAAAGAATATGATAAAGAATATATATGTGTATAACTCAGTCACATTGCTGTACAGTAGAAATTAAACACAACATTGTAAATCAACTATACTTCAATAAAATTTTTTAAAAATGACCTTCTGGTGCTACACAAGCACCACAATCTCAAAGTCATAAAAATGGGCTTAACTTTCTAACCAGGCCTCTGCCCAAAACTCCAATTTATTAAAATAATATTGATATACTAGTGAGAAATAACTAAAATCTTTTCAGAACACTTTCCCCAAATCCTGATAGCATTAAGCTTCTATATTTTGTCTTAAATAACTTTTATTCTTAGGACGTATGTAAATACACAGGCAATGGGTGATCTGTGGAATCCAGGAGAAGCAGGAAAAAAAAAAAAAAAAATATATATATATATAAAATGAACATATCCATCAATTCCAACAATTTCCTTGTTCTTCCTTGTAATTCCTCTTTTCTACTTCTCCATCATGTTATTCCATCCTCAGGCTACTACTGATCTGGTTTCTATCACTAGAGATTAGTTTGAATTTTCTAAACTTTTAAACAAATGAAATCAGGGAATGAGGAGATACTATTTTGGGAGGAGGTGAAGGTCTGGCTTTTTGTACTGAATGATAATTTTGATATTTATTCATCTTGTTATAAGTATAAGTAGATCATTAACTTTTATTCTTGGTCATATTTTATTGTATGAATATACCACAGTTTGTTAGTCCTTTCCACTGTTGGTGGACTTCTGTTTGTTTCAAGTATTTGACTAATACAAAATAAAGCTACTGTGAACATCTGCGTATAAAAAAAACAAAAATACAAAGAAAACTACTGCATGTTCTTGTCATAACTTTCCAATGAAATATGCACATTCACATCAGTTTATTTGTAGAAAAGGAGGAATACCCACCTAAGTAACATTTTTTTTTCTTCTCTACCTGTTTTCTCTTTTGGTAGGTAAATAAGAACATTAGAGTAATTGTATCAGTTATCTATCACTACATAACAAGATATCTCAAAGCCTCATAACCTAAAATAACAAACATTGACTATTTCACCATTTCTGTGCATTGGGAATATGAGAGCAGCTCACCTGGGTGGTTCTGGTTTAAAGTTTCTCACAAGGCTACCATCAAGGTGTCAACTAGGGCTACAGCCATCTAAAGGTTTGACTGGGGGAAGACAGTCTTTCAAGTTCATCCAAATGGTTGCTGCTAGGGCTTGGTTCTGCACCATGTGGCCTCTCCACAAGGAGACTGAAGACATGGCAGCCATCTATTTCAGAATGAAGAAGAAATCCAAGAGAGAGTGAGAGTGTACCCAAGATGGGAGACACAGTCTTTGTATAACCTAATCTAAGAAGTGATATCCAATTTTTTGCTATATTCTATTCATTAGAATTGAGTCACACATTCTATTCATTAGATGTAAGTTCAGCCCACACTCACACAGAGGTGAATTACCTTCTCCTTCTTGAAGGAAAGAGTATTATATTACTTTTCTATTGCTGTTATAACAAATTATAGGCATACCTCTTTTTATTGCACTTTATTGCACTTTACAGATACTGCATTTTTTACAAATTGAAGGTTTGTGGCAACCCTACATTGAGCAAATCTATCAGTGCCACTTTTCCAACAGCATTTGCTCACTTTGTGTCTCTGTGTCACATTTTGGGATTCTCACAATATTTCAAACCTTTTCATCATTATTATATTTGTTATGGTTATCTGTGATAAGTGATCTTTGATGTCAGTATTGTAATTGTTTTGGGGCCCAGGAACTGTGCCCATATAAGATGACAAATTTAATCAGTAAATGTTGTGTGTGTTGTAACTGCTTTACCCAAGAGCTCTTTACCCATCTCTCTCCTTCTCAGGCCTCCCTATTGCCTGAGACATAACAATATTGAAATTAGGCCAGTGAATAACCCTACAATGGCCTCTAAGTGTTCAAGTGAAAGGGAGAGTCACACGTCTTTCACTTTAAATCAAAAGCTAGAAATTATTAAGCTTAGTGAGCAAGGCATGTTGAAAGCTGAGATAGGCTGAAATTTAGGCCCCTTACACTAAACAGTTAGCCAAATTGTGAATGCAAAGGGAAAGTTCTTGAAGGAAATTAAAAGTGCTACTCCAGTGAACACACAAATGATAAGAAAGCAAAATAGCATTATTGCTGATATGGAGAAAGTCGTAGTTGTCTGGATAGAAGATCAATCAGCCACACTATTTCCTTAGGTCAAAGCAGAGTCTAGAGCTAGGCCCTAACTTTCTTCAATTTTATGAAGGTTGAGAGAGGTGAGGAAGCTGCAGAAAAAAAAAAAGTTTGAAGCTAGCAGAGATTGGTTCATGAAGTTTAAGGAAAGAAGCCATCTCCATAACATAAAAGTACAAGGTGAAGCAGCAAGTGCTGATGTAGAGGTTGCAGCAAGTTATCCAGAAGATCCAGCTAAGATACTTAATGAAGGTGGCTACACAAAACAACAGATTTTCAATATAGATAAAACAGCCTTCTATTGGAAGAAGATGCCTTTTAGGACTTTTATAGTAGGAGAAGAGACGTCAGGGTCTGGCTTCAAAGCTTCAAAGTATAGGCTGAATCTCTTACTAGGGGCTAGTGTAGCTGGTGACTTTAAGTTGAAGCTGATGCTCGTGTACTATTCCAAAAATCTGGGGCCCTTAAGAATTATGCTAAATGTACTCTTCCTGTGCTCTGTAAATGAAACAACAAAGCCTGGATGACATCACATATGTTTACAACATGATTTACTGAATATTTTAAGCCCACTATTGAGACTTACTGCTCAGGAAAAAAAAAAAAAAAAAAAAAGATTCTTTTGAAAATATTACTGCTCATTGACAATGTACCCAGTCACCCAAGAGTTCTGATGTCTGATGGAGGTGTACAGTGGGATTAATGTTTTCATGTCTGCTAACACAACATCCATTCTGTAGCCCATGGATCAAGGAGTAATTTCAACTTTCAAGTCTTATTATTTAAGAAATATATTTTGTAAGGTTATAGCTGCCATAGATAGTGCTTCCTCTGGTGGATCTGGGCAAAATAAATTGAAAACCTTCTGGAAAAGATTCTGGATGCCATTAAGAACATTGCTGATTCATGGGAAGAGGTAAAAATATCAACACTAACAGGAGTTGATTCCAAATTTCA
Organism: Balaenoptera musculus; assembly: GCF_009873245.2. NCBI lineage: Eukaryota > Metazoa > Chordata > Mammalia > Artiodactyla > Balaenopteridae > Balaenoptera > Balaenoptera musculus. The sequence goes on along the minus strand of NC_045801.1, from coordinate 52,903,851 downwards.
AGTATGATTTGGAGGGCTTCAAGACTTAATTGGAGGAAGTAACTGTAGATGTGGTAGAAATAGCAAGAGAGCTAGAATTAGAAGTAGATCCTGAAGATGTATCTGAATTGCTGTAATCTCATGATAAAGCTTTAATGGATGAAGTATTGCTTCTTATGGATGAGCAAAGAAAGTGGTTTCTTGAAATGGAATCTGTTCCTGGTAAAGATGTTGTGAAGACTGTTGAAATGACAATAAACAATTTAGAATATTACTTAAACTTGATGAAGCAGCAACTAGTTTTGAGAGGACTGACTCCAATTTTGAAAGCAGTTCTACAATGGGTAAAATGCTAGCAAACAGCATTACATGTTACAGGAAGAGTCAATCAATGCAGCAAACTTCACTGTCATCTTATTTTCAGAAATTCCCACAGCCACCCCACACTTCAGCAACCACCACCCTGGTCAGTCAGCAGCCATCAATATCAAGCCAAGTAAAAAGATTACTACTCACTGAAGGCTCAAATGATGGCTAACATTTTTTACCAATAAAGTATTTTTAATTAAGGAATGTACATTTTTTAGCCATAATGCTATTACACACTTAATAAACTATAGTATAGTGTAAACCTAAATTTTATATACACTTGGAAACCCAAAAATTCATGTGACTCACTTTATTGTGATAATCTGCTTTATTGTGGTAGTCTGGAACTGAACCCACATTATCTCCAAAGCATGCCTGTACAATAAACTTAGAGAATTAAAACAATACAAATTTATTATCTTGGAGTTCTGTAGGTCAGAAATCCAGCACAGGTTTCACTGGACAAAAGTAAAGGTGTCAGCTGGGTGGTATTCCTTTCTGGAGACTTGTGGAGAGAATCTGTCTCCTTGTCTTTTCTAGCTTCTTAAGGCTTCCCACATCCCTTTTCTCATGGTCCCATTCTTCCATCTCCAAAGCCAACAATAGTGGGTTGAGTCCTTCTCACCCTGTATCACTCTGACCTTCCTTTCTTCCTACTTCTTCCATATTTAAGGATCATTGTGATTACACTGGGCATGCCCAGATAATATAGGATAATCTTTCTATTTTAAAGTCATCTTAATTCTCCTTTGCTATGTAATGTAACACACTCACAGTTTCTGGGACTTAGGACAGGCATGCCTTCAGGGGACTATTCAGCTTACTACATGTTTGAAAGAATTTGTGGACATGTTTTTTAAGCTACTACAGTAATCAATCACTATCAGATAATGTCCCTAGAATCTGTCTCCTCCCCAAATACATGCACTAAGTATCCTCTCCCTTAAAAATATTCATCAGAAGCTAATAAGCACTAACCCATGTAGCAAGCTGCCTGCACTAGTCATTCAATATCCAATGGAGATAAACTTCCTTACTTTTCTTTTTCTCAAGTGTTTGTTGTTGCCAAGAGCAATAGGATAAAATTTCTACACTTAAAGCAGGAACAGGTAATTGGGTATAGTTTCAGGAATGTACCTCTGGATTCAGAAAGAATCTAGTTTAAATGTGGGTTCTGCCAGAATACTAGCTGTGTAGCCTTATGCAAGTTATTTGTCTCTCTTGCCTAAGGTTTAACTACTTATAAAATGGTGAAAACAATATTGAATATTGCATAGATATTGTGCAGGTTAGCTTATAATTCAGAAATTTATTAGTTATTTAGTCTTCTCCATTGTCCAAAATCTAGTATATTTTAATAAAATGGCTACTATTAACCCCACTACGTATCTGTGATATTAAATTTTTCTAGTGCCCATAAGTCACTAATAAATAATATTTCTTTAAAGCCATATTCTAGACTTTCCACCAATTATTTGTAATTCTGAGCCCCTGAGACAGGTACAATACCTAACTCACACATCAAGAATTCCTTTTGAGGAAAAAATTGAAATTAGGAACTATCATACAATCCAGCAATTCCACTTCTGGGTAGTTATCCAAAAGAAATAAAAATGCTAACTCGGAAAGATATCTGTACCCCTATTTCATTGCAGCATTTTTATAGTTGCCAAGATGTGAAACAACCTTAGTGTCCATCAGTGGATGAATGGATAAAGAAAATGGGATATATATATATATATATATATATATATATACATACAATGGAAGATTATTCAACCATAAAAAGAAGGAAATTCTGCCATTTGTGACAACACAGATGGATTTTGAGGGCATTATGCTCAGTGAAATATGTCAGACAGAGAAAGATAAGTAGCATATGATATGTGGAAACTAAAAAAGCAAATAAATGAAAAACAAACAAAAACAAAACCAAGCTCATAGATACAGATAACAGATTGCTGGTTGTCAGAGGTGAGGGGAGTGAAGGGTATGTGAAGTAGACGATGGTGGTCAAAAGGTACAAACTTCCAATTATAAAATAAATAATTCATGGGGATGTAATGCACAGCATGGTGGCTATAGTTAATAATACTGTATTGTATACTTGAAAGTTGCTAAGAGAGAAGATCTTAAAAGTTTTCATCATAAGAAAAAGCAATTTGTAAGTATTTGTGGTGATAGACATTAATTAAACTTATCGTGATGATCCTGTTGCAATATATGCATATATCAAATCATTATACTGTACACTTGAAACTAATATATTGTTATATGTGAGTTATATATCAATTAAAAATAATTTTAATTCATTCTATTTTTAAGGTAAAATTGGTATATAACACTATATAAATTTCAGGTATACAACATTGTGATTAGACATGTGTGTTCATTATAGAGTGATCATCACCCAAAGTCTAGTTACCAACCATCTTCATACACTGGACTCCTTTCAACCATTCTGCTTACCCCCTGGTCCACTTCTCCCTCCAGTAACCACTTATCTGTCCTCTGTGTCTATGAGTTTGTTTTTTGTATTTTTTTTATTCAATTTTTTTCAGACTCCATATATGAGTGAAATCATATGGTTTTAGTCTTTCACCTTATTTATTTCACTTAATGTGATACCATCAATGTCCACCCATGTTGTCAGAAATGGCAACATTTTATTCTTTCTTATGGCTAAGAAGTATTCCATTGTGTATATACACCACATATTCTTTATCCGTTCATACATCAATGGACACTTAGGCTGTTTTCATATCTTGGCTATTATAAATAAAGCTGCTATGAATATTGGGGTGCATATATCTTTTCAAATTAGAGTTTTTGTATTCTTCAGATAAATACCCAGAAGTGGAATAGCTGGACCATATGGTGGTTCTATTCTTAACTTCTGGAGGAATCTCCATACAGTTTTCCATAGTGGCTGCACTGATTTACATTTCCACCAACATTGTCCTACAGTTCACCTTTCTCCACATCCTCTCCAACACTTGTTATTTCCTGGCTTTTGAAGATAGCCATTCTAACAGGTGTGAGGTGGTATCTCCTTGTGGTTTTGATTTGTATTTCCCTAGTAATTAGTAATGCTGGACATCTTTTCATGTGTCTGTTGACCATCTATATAAGTTCTTTTGAAAAACATCTATTCAGACCCTCTGCCCATTTTTAAATCTGTTAAGTTGTATGAGTTCTTTATATATTTTGGATATTAACCTCTTGTCAGATATGTGATTAGCAAATATCTTCTCCCATTCAGTAGGTTGCCTTTTCATTTTGTTGATGATTTCCCTTACTGTTCAGAAGCTTTTCATGTGATGTAGACCCATTTGTTTATTTTTGCTTTTCTTACCCTTGCCTTTGGAATCTGATCCACAAAAACATTGCTAACATTGATGTCATGGGGTTACCCCATATGTTTTCTTCTAGGACTTTTATGGTTTCAGGTCTTACATTCAAGTCTTTAATTCATTTACAGTTGATATTTTTGTGTGGTGTAAGATAGTGGCCCAGTTTTATTCTTTTGCATGTGGCTGTCTAGTTTTCCCAACACCATTTTTTTGAAGAGTCTGTCCTTTCTCCATTGTATGCATGTTCTTGATCCTTTGTCCTAAGTTGATTGTCTGTATCTTGTGAGTTTGTTTCTTGGATCTCAATTCTGATCTATTGACCTATGTGTCTGTTTTTATGACAATACCTTACTGTTTTGATTACTATAGATTTGTAGTGTAGTTTGAAATCAGGGAGCATGATACCTCCAGATTTTTTCTTCTTTCTCAAGATTGTTTTGGCTATTCAGGATCTTTTGTGGTTCTATACATGTTTTAGGATCATTTGTTCTAGTTCTGTGAAAAATGCCATTGGAATTTTGAAAAGGATTGCACTGAATATGTAGATTGCTTTGAGTTGTATGGACATTTTAACAATATTAATTCTTCCTATCCATGAGCACAGAATATCTTTCCATTTATTTGTGCCTTCTTCAGTTTTCTTCATCAGTGACTTATAGTTTTCAGAGCATAGGTCTTTCACCTTCTTGGTTAATTTAATTCCTAGCTATTTTATTCTTTCTGATGCAATTGTAAATGGTACTGTTTTCTCAATTTCACTTTCTGATAGTTTGTTATTAGTGTATAGAAATGCCACTGATTTTTGTAGATTGATTTTGTATTCTACAACTTTACTGAATTCATTTATTCGTTCTAACAGGTTTTTTTTTTTTTTTTTTTGGTGGAGTCTTTAGGGTTCTAGCAGTTTTTTGATGGAGTCTTTAGGGTTTTCTATATAAAGCATCATGTTATCTGCAGGTAGTGATAGTTTTCCTTCTTTTTGATTTGGATGCCTTTCATTTATTTTTCTTGCATAAATGCTGTGGCTAGGACTTCCAATAAAATGTTGAATAAATGTAGCAAGTGTGGGCATCCCTGTCTTGTTCCTGATCCTAGAGGAGAAGTTTTCAGCTTTTCACCATTGAGTATGTTAGCTGTGGGTTTATTATATATAATCTCCATTATATGGGGATACATTCCCTTTATACCCACTTTGTTGAGACTTTTTTATCATGAATGGGTATTGAATTTTGTTGAATACTTTTCCTGCATCTATTAAGATGATCATAAGAGTTTTATCTTTTGTCTTGTTAATATGGTGTATCACATTGACTGATTTGGGGATGTTGAACTATCTTTGTATCCCTGGAATAAATCCCACTTGATTATGGTTTATGAGCCTTTTAATGTGTTATTGAATTCAGTTTGCTAATATTTTGTTGAAGATTTCTGCATCTATGTTCATTAAAGACATTTTTATTGTGGTGCCCTTGTCCAGTTTTGGCATCAGGGTAATGCTGGCTTCATAAAATGAGTTTGGAAGTATTCCCCTCTCTTCAGTCCTTTGGAAGAGTTTGAAAAGAATAGGTATTAATTTTTTTCAATTTTTGGTAGAATTCATCAATGAAACCATCTTGTTCACTCTAATCTTTATTATTTCCTTCTCTCTACAGACTTTAGGCTTTGTTCTTTTTTTCCCTAGTTTGTTTAGGTATAAAGTTAGATTGTTTATTTCAGATTTTTCTTGTTTCTTGAGGTAGGCATTAATTGCAATGAGCTTCCTTCTTAGAACGACTTATTCTGAATGTCATAGATTTTGGATATTGTATGTTTTCATTTGTCTCTATGTATTTTTTAAAATTTCTTCTTTGATTTCTTTGATAACCCATTGATTGTTCAGTAGCAAGTTGTTTAATCTCCACATATTTGCACCTTTTCCAGTTTTCTTTTTATAGTTGATTTGTAGTTTTACATACTATTGTAGTTGGAGAAGATGCTTGATAGAATTTGAATCTTCTTAAATTTATTGAGACTTTTTTTGTGGCCTAACATGTGATGTATCCTGGAGAATGTTCCATGTGCACTTGAGGAGAATGTATACTCTGCTGCTTTGGGATAGAATGTTCTGATTATACCTATTAAGTCAATATGTTTTAAGGTGTCATCCAAGGTCTGTGTTTCCTTATTATTTTCTGTCTGGTTGATTTATCCATTGTTGTAAGTGGGATGTTAAAGACCCCTGCTATTATTGTATTGCTGTTAATTTCTCCCTTTAGGTCCATCAATATTTGCTTTGTATATTTGAGTGCCCCTGTGGTGAGTGCATATATATTTATATATTTATAAATGTTATATTTTATTTGCTGGATTACTCCATCATCATTAATGTAATACTTTTCTTGTCCTTTATTACTGTGTTTGTTTTAAAGTCTATTTGTCTAATATGAGTATAGCTACAACAGCCTTCTTTTTGTTTCCATTTAAGTGGAATAGCTTTCTGCATCCCTGCATGTTCAGTCTGTATGTCCTTACTTCTGAAGTGAGTCTCTTGTCAGCAGCATATAGATGGTTCTTGCTTTTGTCTTTTTCTTTTTCTTTTTTATCAGACATTCTATATCTTTTTTACTGGAGAGTTTAGTCCATTTACATTTAAAATAATTACTGACATTTTGTTTATGTTTGCTGTCTGTTTTTATAGCTCCTCCTGTTTCTTTCTTCTCTCTCTCTTCTCTTGTGGTTTGATGGCTTTCTTCATTGTTCTGTTTAGATTCCTTTCTCATTTTCTTTTGTGTATTTACTCTGAGCTTTGCTTTGTATACATATAACATCCTATGTATATAATAGTCTGTTTTAAATTGATAGCAATTTAAATTTAAGCATATTCCAAAAGTTTACATTTTCACTCCCCCCTCATGTTTTATATTTTTGGTGTCTCATTTTATGTCTTTTTATTTTATGCACTGTTAGCTAATTATTGTAGTTTTAGTTAATTTTACTATTTTTGTCTTTTAACCTTCATACCTACTTTATCATTGATTGATACACCATCTTCACTATAATCTCCAGTGAGATTTTTTCCTCTTGTATGTTTTCTTGTTATTAATTATGTCATTTCTTTTCAGCCCAAAGAAGTCCCTTTAACATTTCTTGTAGGGCCAATTTAGTGGGGATGTATTGGTTGACCAAAAAGTTATTTTGGGTTTTTCCATAAGGTGTTGTGGAAAAATCCAAATGAACTCTTTGGCCAAGCCAATACTTCTTCAGTTTTTTATGATCTGGGGAACACTCTTGATCTTTTCTTCGATTCTGAATGATAACCTTGCCAGGTAGAGAATTCTTGGAAGTTTTTTCCTTTCATGATATGGAATATGTCATGCCACTCTCTTCTGGCCTGCAAAGTTTCTGTTGAAAAATCTAATAGCCTTACCTTGTATGTAAGAAGTTGTTTTTCTCTTGCTGCTTTCAAGATCTTCTCTTTATATTTAATTTTTCCCATTTTAAGTGTAATGCATCTTGGTGTGGATCTCTTTGGGTTCATTCTATTTGGAAATTTTTGAGCTTCCTGCACCTGAGTATCTGTATCCTTCCTCAGATTAGGGAAATTTTCAGTCATTGTTTCTTCAAATAAGATTGCTGGCCCTTTCTCTCCCTCTTCTCTTTCTGGGACCCTTATACTGAGAATGTTATTCCACTTGATGTTATCCCAAAATCCCTTCAAGAATTTTAACTTTTTAAAATTATTTTTCTCTTTTTGTTTCTCTGTCTGAGTGATTTCCATTGCTTTGTCTTCAAGCACAATGACACAATCTTCTGCTTCATTGAGTCTGCTGTTGAATCCCTCTAGTGTACTTTTAAGTTTAGCTATCATATGCTTCAGTTCTGTAACTTCTGTTTGGAACTTTCTTAAATTTTCTATATCTTTGTTGAAAATCTCACCATGCTTTTCATTCTTTATTTTAATTCTGTGAACATCTTTATGACCATTACTTTAAAGTCTTTAATCAGGTCAATTGCTTATCTCCATTTTATTAATATCTCTTTCTGAAATTTTGTCTTGTTCTTTTGTTCAAAATATATTCCTCTGTCTCCTCATTTTGCCTGATTCTCTGTGTTTGTTTCTGTGTATAAGATGAAACTGCTGTCTCTCCCAGTCTTGAAGGAACAGTCACTGGAAGACTGGGGGTGTGTTTTGGTCTGTCTGTGCAGTGCCTTGGTGATGGGCACCTGCCAAGACCTGTCTCTGTGATTGTTTCAGTCTCTTGAGGCTCAGAAATGCCAGGAATTCAAGGGCATCCTTTGTGTGGGGTGTGCACACCTTCTGGATCTGGTGGCATAGGGGCTGCAGCAAAACAGTTCTGGGCCTGGGTGAGCCCACCCCCTAGGTCTGGTGAGGCAGGGGCTACTGTGAATGGGAACCAGTCTGGGGCAAGCCTGTCCACCAGGTCTGGTGGGAAAAACAATTTCTTTTGAGGAATCACATGTTTTCCTGGCTTCCCATTTTATGGGCAATTTCTAGCCATAATAATTATTCTGAAGGCTTTTTAATAATAATAATTATTTTACTCATAACTTTTAATAGGCCATAAGCTAATTTGCTTATGTGCATTTAGATGTTTATTTTAAAATTAAAACCCTTATTTTTGACTACTAAATGATAACTGTTAAACTGATGACATTATATGTGAATGGTATTTTAAATTTAGTATAAAAATTCAACATTGAAAATAAAATTATGTGAGTTTTGTCATAATAATATGAATACAACTTTGGGTGGAACACAGCATGGTGGTAAAAATAATGTTCTTAGTAAATTAGGATACATATGGAGCAGAAATGTACCTGGAGTTGGTTATATTATATACATAATTCATAATTGCATCAATCAAGCTGTGATATTCTACTAATTTATACAAACTGAGCTGTAAGTATCACATTTTATAAATATTTTTAGGTTTACACAGTCAGAAAACAACACTAAAAAATTTTGGTGATGAATTTTATTTTGAACTAAAAAGACAACATAAGTATGTTATCACATAATCTCTCTTTGCTACCTATCATCAATTGAATTTTAGAAATGTTTGAGCTTTTGAAGAACTACTTTGCAAATCCTCTAAATTTTGCTTACATTTTATTCAAAATTAGCTGGAAATCTCTAATAAAAGTGTTCAACAAAGTTCAAATTTTGAAGTTTTTAAAGATTTTCAATTATTAAAAGCAAATCTCACAAATGAAAAGAAAAATTCTTACAGAAGCAAGGACTAGAATAAATAAATTAAACAATGTAAGTTATAAAGGTATATAAGATTTAATTTTGATTTTTCTATGATAATGCTTTGAAATAACTCAACTGTAGGGAAAAGCCGTCTGATGGAGCTTCTATTTATAATTAAATAGTTGTATTTTGTACCAGAATGAAGTGAAATTGAGGATCCCTGTGGTTGTATGGCATCTACATTTACTGAGACAGTCAAAAGGATGTTAAGACATTTTGGACAAGTTTTACCTTATAAAAATATGTCAGGAAAAGTACTCTGTTGAATAGAAGTAAAAAGACAGTACCTATGAAAATATTTGGGCTAATATATTTACACATATCAATGTAAATATAGAATTGAGAATATTTTCCACTTATAATTATCTGATCTTATTTTCCTCAGCACCTATAAAAATATATTCTCAATTAAAATATTATATTTGCAAAGCAGAATCATTTGAAAGTGTCATTAATTTCAAAACTATTAAAGGTAAAATGCAATTTTGAAGATCTGAGAAATTCTATGAAAATTTTAAAATAGAATAATTGAAAAATAAATTTTACAGAAAAATGTAAGTGACAAAATATAAGAGAGGTTAATCCAAATAAAATGATCAAAGCAACATGGGAAATTACTCAGTTATGTTATTTTTATTTCAGATAATAAACCTAAATTTGTGTTAGTTTTGCTTTATTCTAAACATATTTATTAAGAGAATTTTTTAAAATCATTTTTGATTGCTAGTCTTTTTTTAAACCAGTGATATAATAAGCCAACTTGTTGATCAATTAAATTTTCAAAATCTTACAATTTTAATAATTTTATTTCCCTATTCACACTCAAAAAATGACCAATTTAGATACTAAATTGTATGGTCACTCTAACTATAAACTTTCATGACTACTTTTTACCTTCAACAGCCATTTTGAGTCCTGGAATTTCAGATAATACATTCACTAATTCATTGCGTTGTCATTCATGCATTCGACAAACACTTATTAAGCCCCATCTATTAGCCAAATATTCTAAGTTCTTTGAATATATTTGTGAACAAAACAGACAAAGATCCCTGACTCATGGAGCTAACATTTTAGCATGGAGGTGGGGGGTGGTTCATCTAGCAACAAACAATAGATATAATAAGTAAATAAATTGTATCACATATTTGCAGTTGATAAATACTTTGGAAAACAAAAATGAAAGCAGGGTAATGGGGATTCTGAATGTGAGAAGTGTAGGGAAATGAAATGTCACCACATTAAACAGGTGAGAAAGGTGACATTTAAGCAAAGATTTGAAGGCATTGGGGGAGTTCACCATGGGATTATCTACGGGGAGAGGAAGCTGGGATAGAGGAATCAGCTAAAGCAAAGGGCAGGGATGTATCTGACCTGCTTGAAAAACAACAAGGAGACCAGTATAGTTGGAGAAGAGAATCCTGGGGAGTGTAGTGAAATATGAGGTGTGGAGGGCAAGAGAGGGAATGAGGCTGGATAGAGAGAGAGTAAGATACAGGTAGAATATTCTTTTTTTGAAAAATCACTTTTTATTTGTTTTCTTTTTATTGTCTTCTTTGCAAAAGTATAAACACCATGAAGAGGGTACTTTTTTCTCTTGTCAGCATCTATGTAAACTAGGCTTACCATAGTGATTTACCCTATAAATGAGTGAGCTCCCATTTTTGGTGTCTAGAAAAGTATTGTTTATGAGTTACTCCTAGAATTACATGATTTAAAAAATGCTCAAACTTGACTAAGCTATAACAAGTTTTAGAGAAACTGATGGAAGTACAGGCATCAGAGGATATTTTAATCTAAATTGCCTTCAAAAATAAATCATGACAATACAACAAATTAAAAATATATTTTTGATACATACAGCAAAAAAGATTTATGCTTCAATGTGAACTTTCTGAAAACTGAAGAAAATGATATCAATATACATAGAAGAAAACCATCGTATAATGGCTCAGTAAATGTACTCAACTTCCAGTAACGAAAATGGAAATATTCTTGGTGGGGGAAAAAATTTGAAGGCAGGTTGTATGTTTAAATACCTGTGAACTGAGGATATATAAAATGACTGAAGGAAAGTAAATATTTTATCAATGACTTTTAAGCCAGTGACAGAAATAATGATTGAGAACTAGACTTAGAGTTAGAAAAGAGAGTCCTTTCCAAGCTGTGCTATCAAATGGTCGTATGGTCTGGGTAAACCACTCTATCCTTCATGCCTAAACTTTTTTATAATAAAAGGACATGCTTACCTCTTTTTAAAAAAAACTATAATTTATTGTGCTGGTGTGGCTGTTTTGTTTTGGTTGTTTACTCTCGTGAGGAGTGACACAGTCATTTTAGTATTATGAAAATTTGCTCAGCTTCTGATCAGAAGCTCTGAATTCCAACTTCACTTCTGCTACTATATGACCCTTAAAAGTCTTTTAATCCTTTCCAAAATTTCCTTTCATTTAGAATTGTATTCACTATCTGTTCTCACACTTGAGGTCAGTGATGTATAGGCAACAATCTGAATCAGAAGCATACAGAGTTGGTAAGGATGCCATAATGTCACCAAGTATCTTTTTACAAAACCTTCCTGCTGGTGGTAGAACATTTGAAGAAATAAATAATGCAGAACACTGATGTTTATACTATAATATGATCCATAAAATTATTTTTGCAGTTTCATTGTCTGATGAGGGCAACACATCACAAAGCATTTAGTAAAGGGCATCTGATATGAGGAATTTCAGGTCTGCAAAAGGGTATGTATTTTCCAAGAATCTCCTTGGGATGATACTGATTTCATTCCAGGTGGAATAATTTTATCCTCTAAATATTTTTTCTTAATAATATCAAGATTTTTTTTATCTGATTAAATCTCATGTGTTCTTTTCTTTATCTTAGCTTGGCTTTATTATTCAATATCAGATAAACCATATCTTTCTCATTTTTGATGAAGGATCTTAGATTCTTTGTATTACCTTGATTTCTTGCTCTGTCTTTCATATTTGCATTCTCAATCAAAGAGTTCTTTGAAATTTTGTTTTCTCATGGAATTTTAACAGTAGGATTTAATTTAATGGATTTCTACTTTATACATGCTCATGGAGACTTTATGAACGATTCATCTTTTTATTTTAAAAAATGAAATTATGAAATATTTTTGTGGTTTGCCAATAAATTATATGTCTTGTCAGAAGCAGTAGATTTATTTTTAATTGAAAAGTCAAACTTTATCCATATAACAAGATGTTTGGAGTGAGAACTCCTGAGCTCAGAGTCTTGGCACCACTACTTATTAGCTAAGTTACTTTGTGCAAAATCTCATACTTTCTCAACTTCAATTTGTATAAGTGGGAATTGACAATAGGACCCATGGCCCAAGATTATTGTGATGATTATTTTTTAATGTGTGTGAAAATGTGATCAACTGTTAAATGATATACAAATACTAGCAACTACTATCATCATCAAAGATGAGGTTAGGGCTTCCCTGGTGGCGCAGTGGTTGGGAATCTGCCTGCCAATGCAGGGGACATGGGTTCGAGCCCTGGTCTGGGAAGATCCCACATGCCGCGGAGCAGCTGGGCCCGTGAGCCACAACTACTGAGCCTGTGCGTCTGGAGCCTGTGCTTCGCAACAAGAGAGGCCGCGATAGTGAGAGGCCCGCGCACCGCGATGAAGAGTGGCCCCCACTTGCCACAACTGGAGAAAGCCCTCGCACAGAAACGAAGACCCAACACAGCCATAAATAAATAAATAAAATAAAATTTAAAAAAAAAAAAAAAAAAAAAAAAAAAAAAAAAGATGAGGTTAGAGTAGCATTATTACATTTTAAGCCTTTAGACAAGCATTTTTCAAGTTTCTTCCTTAAAGGCACTGTTTTTATGCTCAGAATTCTTATTACGCTCTTTTCAAAACAGCTAAAAAATAAAGTTCTTAAAAGATAATTGAAGGAAGGGATTTAAGCTAAATGTATTATATAGCCATGTGTCTCAAACTTCAATGTGCATAGCAATCACCCGGGTGTCTTGTTAAAATGCAGATTCTGATTCATCAGATCTGGGATGAAACCTGGATTCTGCATTCTAACAGCTTCCTACATGATACAGATGCTGCTTGTCTGCCAACCAAACTTTGAGTATCAGAGTTGTATACTACTCTCCACATAAAATGCTTTTAACTACCTAACATTAACTTTGGCATTTCCTCATATTTATGAATTATAAAATGCATACCATTGTAGCGTTGGTGTTTTAAACACTGAATACAAAGCCACCACAAAAAAGACCTGAGAAAATAAGTTCATATATACACATATGGAAAGAGAGACATTAGAAAAGGAAGAAAACAAAAAGAAGCAATACTCAAATCTTGGGGTCTACTTTACTTCACTGATTGAGATCTGAGCTCCTAAAGAAATTGATAATCTAGACTCTCTGTTCATTGAATTTTAGTTTCCTTACAGAATAGTTTTCCCCAAGTATGAAACTAAATAAACTCTTGGGATGCAAAGAAATTAATATTGTTAAGTCTATGCATTTATAATGAACATATGGCTAAGATTATTTTTCACTAGGTATTTTTATATTAATTATCATAACAGTTGTCTCCACTATTGATGTCAATAGATCATTAGATGTATTTATAAAATTATTAATCGAGGTTCTAAATATATTCATGATGCTGCTGGAACATTTATCCAAATTTTGTATTTTATTCATTTGGTTTCTAGAGGTTTTATCTCTTAATAAAACATGTTGTTGTTCATTTTTACCTTTGTGGAGATTTGTAGAGATGGTCATGGAATATAAAAATGCATTCTTCAAAAAATTTATCCAAGATTATATGAGATAAAATAATAGAAAAAAATCATCCAAGTTGAAAGTTTTAAGAATTAAGTAAATTCCAGTTTGATGATTGTTACCATTTGGTTTTTGCTTTACACCTGTTTGAAAATATGTTTGTGTTCTCTGCTAAATTACTTTAAACTACATTTATTAAACACGCACCAAAGCCACAAAGTTTCATCTAGTTTCATGGCTACTTATGCTTCAAGGCAAATCAAAAGTATTTTGACAATTAGCTAATGGAAGTTTCAATGGGAACAACACAGTTAAACAAACAAAAAAAAAGAACAGAAACAAGCTGAGGTTTATTGCAGAGTTTGCTGATAGATGTGGGTTTATGAAACTGCTAACATTATAACTGGTGTTTTGGTAGAAAACCACTTCATTTACCAACAATGGACATTTAAGGGCATTCTCAGCAATAGAAGACAGGGCAGCACATTCACGAAGTACAAAGTCTACATCTTTATTGTGGCATTCACCACATTTACTATGGTTAGCTGCAGGTTTACCTTTCTCTGCGATATCCTGGGAACAGAAACAGCATTTATGTCTATTTACCCAATACTTAGCACAGTACCTGGCACATTCTGTATGTTCAGTAATTATTTGATCAATGAAAGTGAATGATTTGTATCATCTCTATTTTCTTCGTAATATAACCATTATGTAATAGACATAAATAAAAATGGGCATTCAAGTATACATGTCCAATTTTTTTACTTCAGTTTCTATTGGGAAAAAAATCAGTTTGGATCTAAATAAGTCACATACAATGATCAGACTTACCATTTAATTAGTAATAAGTTCAAGTTTCCATTTTTATTCGTCCTTGCAGACCAAGCCTGGGAGCATTACAGTATTTTCTGGTAACAAATGGGAATCTGGCCAACAAGTGATATTTGCATTAGCATTCTAATAACCAGAGGCCAGTCTGCCATAGTGCTGTGTCAGAACTAATTTATGAAACTACATCCAAAGGCTCATTAAAATGGTCACAATTCAGTGACTGCCCAGTGAAATTAGACTACAGTTTCATTCCCATAACAGAGAATATTTTAACATACTATCAAGGACATATTTCAAGTGTTAAAACTAGCTTTGATTCTGTGAAGGGAAAAACAACAAGATTAGAAAGCTATTTACTTTTGTGCAAAATTGGTTCCACTCTCAGATTTAGGCTTAAAATGCTTCAAATGGTCATATTTTAGAACATATACTTGCCTCTCCAAGTGCATTTTTCTCTTAGAGTAAAAGCACTTCTGGGCAGCTCTATCAAACCACAGGGTTGTGAACCTACATGGCCAAGAAATCTCAAGGAGCTCAGTTGAAAGTCAAATGTGTTTCCCCCACTGCTGCCAGACAAATCTCCCTACAGCATTTCTTTAATCATACATCTTCCCCCATGATGCCAAAACTGCTGGGGACTCAGAATATATTACTTTACAGGCTGCTTTCCACAGCCAAACCAGATTTAAGTGTCATAAAAAATGTGGCATCCAAAGTCTGGTTAAAAGCAATGAGATAGTAGGGAAAGTTCTAGAACATGAGTCTGGTACAGCTCCAGTCCAACTCTCAATCATCTCTTGCAGGGCAGGGGCAGGGTATCTCCTATCCTACTAGTTCAGTGCCTGGCACATGGGCTGTGCTCAGTAATAAAGACCGCTGTAGTGAAATGAGCTGATGATATTATTATGAAAGCCATTTAATTTCTCAGTATCACAAACATCTATATACGTGACATGGGAATAATGATCCCTGTTCTACTTATTTCACAGGATTGTTCTGAGGATCTAAACTAATAATAACTGCAAAAGCACTTTTTAGTGGTATGGTGCTTATACTAGGATAATGTGTGGTTTTATGCATTCACTTGTCAAGCATAACAGACTATTTTCTTTATTTCCTGAATTTTTATTCAATGGAACAGTAATGAATCCCTAAATCGTCCAAATGTGAAGGATAAAAGAATGAATAACTTTTCCTGGCAGTCTATATGCCATAGTTGAATTATTTAAACTTTTATTTAAACCTGGGGAAGGAAACAAAACAAAAAAATCCCAAGAATAAAGATATTATTTTTAATTAATTTCTTTAGAAAAATATTTCTTTTCCTTTTTTTTCTCCATCTAAAAAATAACACTGGTAATGTGGACACCTTATTATACTGTAAGTTAGACGTCACTTCAATATCAAGGCTAAATTTCTCTAGAAATAACAGATGCCAGCAGGGATCATTAGTGGTAAAGCTAAGTAGCAAGTATTTGTTTATTGTAGCAGTATAAATGATGTGTAATTTAAAACATTAAATTAACTTTTCAAAAGAGGATATTCCAAATTGAATACATGGCAAAGAAATAAATGTGAAATATTTTTCTAAACATTTCAGGTTATCTCATAAACCAGTGTTCTGGGGGCACTCTGTTTTGCTGGATGTTAACAGGTGTGCTATCCAAAAAATACTCACTTTCTCTCTCTTTCATATATATATATATATATATATAAGCATTTGAGTTAAACATAACTGAATGTTTCTGCTTCCAGAATCTTTTCTTTTAATATGCATTACAAATACCTGAGAAAGGGGTACATTATTGCATTTTTACCAAATTTATTTTACCGTGACTTATTTATTTGGCAACATTCTTATTAACACCTTCTAAAACATTGTTTAGATAAATACCACTTTAGGAAATGTTCTGACAAAGTGTGTTTGGCTGGACACACTACAACCCATGCAAGGACACACCTTCTGGGTTGTATGAATTTAGTTAACCGATGGATCCCTTGAGCACCCACTGTATAAACAGCCCTGTGCAGGATGCGAACTAAAAGGCATAAGACGTTGCGTGAAGTTATGACTGCCTTTTAGAAGTCCAGAGTCAAAGGGAACAACACTCAGTAGTCATTGCTGTGGGAATGATGTAGTGAAGTAAAATGCGAGTGCAAAGAGGGAGAGTCATGTCTGTTTAGGTGTAGAATTGGCGGTATCTTCCCAAGAGTCAAAAGCACAAAATAATTGAATGCTTTTACTATCATCTTTAGTAGTACCCTAACAAGAATTGGTCAGATAAATATATTTGCATGTGTTGGGTATCCTTTGCAAGGGTGATGCTTTGGAACAGTACCTGTCTCCACTTGCCTCATCTCATTTACCTCAAATCAGAATAGGTTCAGCTCATTGACTTTTTTTCAGTTCTGTGACTTTATAGTTATTTCTATCATGGTATTGACTTCACTTATTTAGTTTAAAAATAAAGAAGAAAAGAAAATTGATTAAAGGTTAGTGCATTTAATATACTTTAAGTAATTTACTGTGAAAAGATAGTAGCCCAACAGGATATTTTTCAATTATTTGAATCTGAAATTTAATATTAGAAGGAAAATTTGAGTACATTTTCATTTTTCCCTCATACTTTTTCATGCTCACTTGAAATATTGAAACTTCAAAATAGATACAGGGTCTGTCCTATAAGTCTCATGGTTGGTTCTTACAGAAGCTCATAATGTCATATGAGAAAATGCGAATACCTCATCTCCCTCCATGTGGAGGTCTGCTGTCTCCAGTCATCTCCTAGTCATGGGTAAAGCTTTAGGTCCCTTCTGCTGTATTCCTATGCCTGGACAGAGTTGGGGGAGTTCCTCTACACAGGGGTGATGTCTAGTGAACCTGTTACCAAACAGGGTTCTTGACCTCTTTAATCAATAGAATTTGATCAGAGGCCAGACAAGAAATTCAGGCAAAGCTTTATTGGGCCTCCTGCTGCAGCAGGGGAGGAGAAAGAACAAACAGGTTCCCTTGCTTGCTCGCTTGCCTGGGGTAGGGGTGGGTTGGGGAGGGAGTGGGGTGGGGTGAGCTGGTTACTTATATGGGGTGAAGGTAGGGGTGTGTCCAGGGTTCAGGCCACAGGGGTGGCTTAGGGGGTTTGCCCACTCCTTTCTTTATGTCGTGTTCAAGGGCACGTGCAGTACCCTGTTTTTGCTCCTGATGCCCTGCTTTTGCTTCCGGCTCTCCAGAAGTGGCAGTTGGTCTTTTTGGTCTTTTAGGTCTCTTTGTGTCTTGTTGTCCAGAGTTTGCCCTAATTGCACTTGCGTGCAGTTATTTTTAGTCTCTTATAGTTTCTTTGTATTTTGTTGCTTGAGGAGACGTTTGTCCAGGTGCAAATATTGCAGCACTGCAGCAAAGTGTCCCAGCTCCCAGCCTGTCTCAAACCCAAACAGAAACTCTTCAAGAGACTTCTTTCTAATGGTGCTCATCTAGTTTTACCAACCCCCTCTATGAGAATATGATTCTAATACTCAAATAATAGAGTCCACCAGCTTGGTATATAGGTACATCTATAGGTATTTCTGCATAACAAGTAGGAATTTAACTAGGATTTTTTTGGCCCATCTCAAAAGAATTTGCTAAGAATGATTAAACTTACATCCTTTCTTGAGGATAGTATAAGATTTCTAAATATTAGTATTTAGTATGAATCTGTATGCAAACTCAGGAATTTAGGAAATAACACTTTACTTTTTGTATCTCAACATTTTACTCCAAAGTCCCTATCTTGTGAGAGTGACAGAAAATTCAACCTTGGTCATTCTTCCTCTTGTCTTGCCTGTGGGTGACTTGCACAGTGCCAGGACAATCAGGGAAGAAAGTCTCAGGAGGTCTCTCTGTAGCTGACCAAAAAGTTCAATGTTAAGAGTTGCTCACCAAAACCTCACCAACTCATGATATTGTCAGACTTTGTAAATTGTTGTAAATCCAATGGGTATCAGTTGTACATCATAGTGTTTTCATTTGCACTTACCATTACTACTGAGATTGAGAATCTTTTCATGTGTTTATTCAGCATTCATATTTCGCCTTCTGTAAAGTGCCTTTACTAGTTTTTGCCCAATTTCCTATTTGGTTGTTTGTCTCTGTTTCCTATTAGATGAATGAATATATATTCCAAAAAAAAAAAATCCTTTGTCAAGGATTCCTTCATCCAATTTGTGCCTTTTCTTTTCATTTTTTTTATGTGACTTTGGATGGGCAGAAATTCTTAATTTTAATGTAATAGAATTTATCATTCTTATATTCTAAGGCTAGTGCTTTTTATGTCTTGTGTAAGATTATCCTTCCATACTCTGATCTCATAAATATATTCTACTATATTTCCTCCTAAAAGTTTTATATTTTTGCCTCTCACATTTAGGTTTTTAATCTAATAAGTAATTTATTTTTCTGTGTGATGTAAGTTAGAGGTCCAATTTCATATGTGTCATTGCAATCTAGCTTTTACCCATTGATCTGCTCTGCCAGCTTTATCATAATTCAAGTATCCATATATGTGTATATCAGTTGGGGGGTTCTGTACTCAGTTCCATTGGTTCATTTTCTTTGTACCAAAACTGTAGTCTTAATTACTACAGCTAAAAATAAATCTTGATAAGGCAAGTTTGCCAATTTTTTTTTCCTCATGTATATCATGGCTATTTTGATGTTTTGCTCTATAATGTAAATTTTAGAATCAACTTGTTAAACTCCACACAGACACAAAAAGAGTATTTGGGGATTTTATTGAAAGTACACAGAATCAATAAATCAACTTGAGGAGAAATGAAATATTTATTATATCAAGTATTCCAATTTCTCTTTGTATGTAAGGTAACTGTAAAATCTCCATAAACAGTTTTATAATTTTCTCCATAAACATCTTTCAAATTTTATAATGTATTTATCCCTAGGTACTTTACTTTTATGCTATATAAATGGCATCTTTTTAAATTATATACTTAAATACATATTGCTATGTAGAGATATGCAATTAAATTTTGTATATTGGCTTTAACTCCAACAAACTTACTAAACTCTCTTATTAACTGTAGTAATTTGTGGATGCTTTGGAGTTTTTATGTGGACCCACATATTATCAGCAATTATGACAGTTTCATTTCTTCTTTCCCATTTCTGATGTTGTTTTCCTGTCTTACTTCACTGACTACAATATCCAGTACAATGTTATATAGAGTTGGTGATAGTGAATGCCTTTTTTTTTTTAACATCTTTATTGGAGTATAATTGCTTTACAATGGTGTGTTAGTTTCTGCTGTATAACAAAGTGAATCAGCTATACGTGTACATATATCCCCATATCTCCTCCCTCTTGTGTCTCCCTCCCACCCTCACTATCCCACCCCTCTAGGTGGACATAAAGCACCTGGCTGATCTCCCTGTGCTATGTGGCTTTTAAATCCCTTGATCTTAAAGGAAATGTACCCCGTGTCTCACTATTAAGTATGCTATTTACTATGGATTTTATATAGATACTCTTTGGGAGGTGAAAGAAGTTTCCTTCTCTTCTTAGTTAAGGATTTTCCCACATATGGATGTTGAATTAGATGAGCATGTGTTTCCTATCCTTTAGTGTGGGCACTGTCTCTTGTCCCCTCTGATCCACAAGGAAATGAAAACTAAAGCTCAAGTTCTGGCTTCTACAAATGTCTTCAAAGACCAAGCCAGGTTCAGTGTTCCATTTCCATCTGACTTGCTATGTCCACTCAGATGTAGGCTTCCGTGAATGCCTTACTTTCCTGTTAGCCCAATGTGTTTTTTAAAAGAGATGTATTATGCCATTTGCAGCAACATGGCTGGACTTAGAGACTGTCATACTGAGTAAAGTAAGTCAGACAAAGACAAATATATGATATTGCTTATATGCAGAATCTAAAAAATATGGTACAAATGAACCTATTTACAAAACATAAATAGAGTCACAGACATAGAAAACAAACTTATGGTTACCAAGGGGGAAGGGGGGGAGAGATAAATTGGCAGATTGGGATTGACATATACACACTATTATTTATAAAAGATGACTAACAAGAACCTACTGTATAGCACAGGGAACTCTACTCAATACTCTATAATGACCTATATGGGAATAGAATCCAAAAAGAGTGGATATGTATATATGTATAATTGATTCACTTTACTGTACAGCAGAAACTAACATAACATTGTTAATCAACTATACACCAATAAAAATTAAATTAAAAAGAGATGACATTGTATTTCATCTAGACATTTTGGTTGTTTTTACTGATGGGTGGCTCATCCATCCCCAAACAGCATATTTAGTCCCCTGTACAAGAAATAGAACTTTGCCTTTCTTTTCTGTCAGAATAATGTCTCTCACTTCTTTCAAAGTTTTCTAGAAGTTCATCTCCTTTAGATTTTCATTTTTATCATCCTCTTAAAATTTTAACCTTATTAAATCAAATTGTTTATGTCATTTCCCAAACCTTTACCGCCCAACCTCATAACAGTTTTACACATTTTTTTTTTAAGATTAAGATTGGTCAATTATTTGCAACTACTCTTTTGTCATGTACTTAAGCATCTTCTTGTCTCATCTTAGAGGCTTTATTATAGTTTTAGTTCATGAAGACAAGAGATGTGCTCTTTATTCCTTCTGATCACCCCAGAACTCTGTAACTACACATTCCAGTTGCTGAGAGCATTTTGTTTTTTCCTCAGTAAACCTGGTATGCTTTACAGTTCCACTCTTCTAACACTCGGAGAAGATATCATCAAAGAAAATATAACAATTCCTCTTAGGAACAAAGCTTTATTCCACAAAAATGTCTATACAAACTGAGATGTTCCTGGCAAAACTCCAAATCAGTAGGATATCTCATTCTCTCTCTCTGTCTCTCACTCTTTCTATTTTTAGTAAGAATTCCTGACCCCCTACATTGTTCAACATTTTTTTCTGTAGTACTTTTCACCTTCAGATATGTTATATAGCTTTCTTATTTGTTATGATTGTGTTTTAATAACTATCTCTCAAGCCCCCTCCCCATAGAAGATAAGTCCCACGAGGGCATGGATCTAACCTGTTTGGTGCATGATGTATCTCAAACAGTGCCTGACCTAGAGGAGCTGCTCAATAAATACTTGTGAATGAATGAATGGCATATAACATTTGCATAGACAAATGACAAAAATAAAAATACAACTTCATGATTTACTTTTCTCAAAAGTTTTAATATTTTCTTAATCAGTGCTATTTTATTTTATGCTTTCAGATATCAACATGGCAGGAGAACCCAAACCATACAGACCAAAACCTGGAAATAAGAGGCCCCTTTCTGCACTTTATAGGTAAGTAAGCAAACACTATTTTATGATATGTAGTAGTGAAAAATTCTTGCAACTTTAAAAGGCAATATAACCTATAAGGAATCAAATATTTTGAAGAGCACTTCTAACTGGCATAAAGTACAACAAAATGCTGGTGGCCAACATATAAATATATCAAGCAGCATTGGCAGCGATCTTGCCTAACCTTTTCATCTTTGCTTAAACAACCCTTCTACAAGATATTCCTCTAATAAAATCTAATAAAAATCTCTCATGACTCTACCTAACAAGTGGTGCAAAGATTAATATTTGTTAACTTCTGCATGCCATGTACTACATATATTTTACATATGTTATTTAATTTAATTTAATTTTCACAGCAATCCTGCAATGTAGATATTGTTACTCTCATCTTATAGATCAAGAAGCTGATATGCAGTTTCTTAGAGATCTTTCCTAGGTCACACCACTGGTAAATGATTGTGCCAATACTCAAACTCATGCTTTCTGATGCCATGCCCTGAATTCTTTCCAACAGATCATTCAGCCTCTTTGTTACAAAGGACATGTTCATTTCACCTCCATTTCACCAAAAAACAAATACAATCCTTCTCTTTTCTAGAGAGACATTAACAATTCCTTTAAACTTTCCTCATATATTTGAATATGAGTCAACTTAACACTCTGGTCTTTCTCCTCTACATGCCCCAGTTTATCAGTGTGTATGCCTATAATCTCAATTCCAGGTAGACGGAGTAGACTATACTTAGCATGTTTATTGTTCTGTATATACTTCTATTAGGTTACGGAAAATTCAGTTGATTTGGAGAAAACGTTAATATTAAACTCATAGAAATTTTGGTTCCTTTAAAAATGGCCACTTAAAAAAAAAACAGTGCTCTGCCGCTAAGCCATATGTCCCACTTCATGTAGTTTTGCCATTGGTTTTTGTAATCTAAGTGCTGAATTTGCATCTCTCTCTGTTAAATTCCCTTTTGTTAGACTTAGCCAATTGTTCCAGGCTATTGAGATCTCCTATCATCCAATTTATTTGGTCCTGTCCCAGATACGTAATCTTCATTCTGTCAGCGTCCACATCCAAAAAGCTAATGTAAGTGCTGAGCAAGGCCCCCTTTTTCCTGATGTCACTTGGATAAAGGAGAATTGAGTTATACATATCAAAATTGATTATATTCTGATATAGTATAGCAAGAAGAGTGCTCAAAAGATAGTTTGGATCTGTTTCCTTGTCTTTGTTCTCAGAAAATTAGAAAATCTCCTTTTCAGCCACTCACAGCTTCATTTCTCGGTCTATAAAATAAAAGGGTCAGAACTAGATGAGTTCTAAGGTCCTTTTCAAGCCTAATGTCCCAGGATTCTCTAATGTATGACCATCAGCGATCTTAAAAAATACATTGGAAATATATCTTAATTGCTGTTTTCACTTTGGCTGTGTACATTTATTTAATTTTAATAAAAATTTTTATATAAAAAGGGAAAGCTACAGAACATAACAATTGTTGATAATTGGTCATAAGGCAGTATTGATGTTAAAGGTCAGAGATGAAGTCATCAACAAAAGGCAAATGATGCTTTCTGTAACTTGTTGGAGGTAAAAAAGACAATGTTTAAAAAGCTGAGAAATGAAGATAATTTTTGATCAGATTGATTTTAAAATGTATGCATAGAGCTGCAGCTAATGCAGAATGTTTGAAAAGTCATAATTTCAATGATTACCAGAAGAAGCTGTCAGTGGCTTTTATTCTCATCAAAGAGCTACCACTGTCTGTGTGATGATGTTAATTTTTGTATTTTCCCTGTTCTTGGAGTGTTTTGATTTACTTACAAGAATAGAAGCTTATGACAAGAAACAAATGTCTTTTTAACTGTTATTTCTCTATTACTAAGTTTTGCTGAATTGTGAATTCAGAAGAATTAGAAGCAGAAGTTTATTTAAATCTGATCTATTGTATACAAATCACATTAGTGGGGAAATATTTATTTATCCTATTTTCATCTGTTTACACAAAAGAAGGCTGGGATGTTATGAAATTGCAAAACGATAACAGAGGGAACAAAAGAGTGTGAACGTGCAGCCTAGAAAGCCCTTTCATACACATGCTCTCATTCTTACATAAGCTTAATAATAATAATACTTTATTTTTATGTAGACAAAATGTGTTTTCATAGTCATTATTCATCTGTTCACCACAGAACTCCACAAGGTTGGTATTATGTGCCTTGCTTTATAGATGAGAAAACTAAGTTTCCAAGACAATAAAGGATTTGCCCAAAGAAAGGTAACAAGCTTAGGAACTGAACACTGGTTTTCAGCTTTCAACTCTAAAGATCTTGCCACTTGATCACAACTCCCCATATTTACTGCTACCATCTAAACAATGCAGATTCTAAAAAGCAGAGATCCTGCCCACCAAAACCAATAATCAATTATGTTTCTGTCCAGGATTATCATGCCAGCCGGTGGCAAAAGAAAGCCTGCACACTGTACATAGTATAAGAACAAGAGTTACCACCAATCTGTGTGATCATAGGGCACAGGTTTTGAGCTTCAAGTTCTTTATCTAACATAATAGTTGTATACTTTTTCTTGATACTGTAAAATGGAATAATTGAGATGAAAGCACTTAGCTCATTGTGGGGAATATAGTAGCAGCTTGAAAAGGTGGTTTCTGCTTTCCTATTTTTTACATCTTTGGGTCTGTTTCCTTATCTGTAAAATGAAAGAGCTGGAACAATTTCATTTGTTCATTCATTCATTCTTTCATACAAGACATATTCATTGTGAGTCTACTGTGGTCTAAACACTAAGGTGGCTGTTCTTCTAGATAAATGGCACAGAAAATGCCAAGGCTGAAGGGCAAGGAGAGAGCATAATAAAATAAAAGTAAACTATTTTTATGGTTATAGGTAACCTCTGATCTACCTTGTGCCCTAAACTACTATGTCTCTATATCTATTTACTCTATTAGGGATATCAGTGATCTGCTATCAGACTTTCTTCTTCATTTATGTCTATTTTACCTGCATCATCAATCACAAAGTAGTATTTACATAGAATATTCACTGAGGCATTGCTTTGATTTGTTACTTCTTTTAACAGGATTTTCAGTTTAGCCAAACAACCTTCCCTAAGATTTTGTCATGTGCTAAGTTAACATGGTACACATAGAAGATTTTTTTACACAGCAATAAAACCATGTTTGGGAATAACATCCCAAACATACATACACATAGACACAATTTTTTAAAAACTGAGTAAAGCTTCAATATATTAATATCTTATACATAAGTTAGATATACATATAAATAAGGAACATAAATGAAGTATGCATACATTTCTATAAGGAAATAAATGAGAGAGTTATAGATTCTGCCTGGTGGACAGGGAGTGAAAAGTCTGGATGCCTCTAGAGCCAACTTCTGAACAAGCAGGCATTCACTCTGCAGACAAAGGGGAAGAAGGGCATGCCATCCAGAGAACATTTGCAGGGACACAGACACAGAGATGAAGATGAGCATCTCATGGTGAGAGCTAGGATAGAGCACTTGGACTACCATGTTATGGTGGCTCAGGCTGTCAGCATCCTTATCTGGCTGCTTATCAGACTAAGGACATTTGGCTTTTATTCTGCAGGCAACAAGAATCCATTTGGATATGACGAGTGACTGGAAATGGGGTATAAGTGAGAGTCACAGATATGTCCAAGGTTTCTAGGGGAATGCTCACATGATTCTGCCAAATAAATAGGAAAGGCATGATGAGCAGCAGCAGGGTCAGGCTTGGGGTTGGCGGAAGGAAGTAAAAAGAAATTATTGCAGTCTTGCACATGAATCCATAGAGACAGACAATTCATTAAAATAGCACTTATAATAAAAATGTCTCCTATTAGAGGCTATTTGTAAATGACACATAATTAATCATTTGTGAACATTCCATAAATATTGGACCTAGTCCTAATGGTGAATAGCAAATCCATTCTCTAGAAAGAATATTGTAACTTTTCATAAATTGCTGCTTCAAATGTGCTATGTACATTACACAGTGTCTATGGTGCTGTGAAATAAAGTGAGTTTCCCAGCATGCCAAGTTCCAATTAATGCTAAACAATTGTTAAATCAGAATAACTGTATGATGGTTTTGCTTCTGCTTGCAAAGGAGACAGACCTTTCCTCTCTGATGTGAATAAAGCTGACAACCAGAGCACACAGATATTATTTATCAGAGCTGAACAGCACAGGTTTTAACACCAAGAGGAAGCCCTCTGGGTCACAGGGAGCACAGCTCAGTAAGACACATAAAACATCAAGTTTCATCCCACTCATTTCATGGATATTACTAGATGTTATTCCCAAACATGGTTTTATTGCTGTATACAGTTGTTTTTCATAGCAACCTTCTCACCTCACAGAGATGACCATGGGAATCAGGATTGCCAATGCAAGTATCTTTAAGACTCCTTAAGATTGTCACAAGGTAACCTATAGTATTACCATTTTAAGATCACCACAATTAGAGGTGATAGCCATGAATGCGGGCTACATTATAGGAATGTCAATGACCAAAAAACTTGCAGAGTGTGAGCCGAGTAAGGTGACTCTACAGCAAAATATCTCTGGTAATTTGTTTACCACTTGACCTACATGAGTTCTATTTTCATCCTTCATGGTAACTCTGGCACATCATGGGAAAGGGGGACCCTCAGGTGACCCACAGTGTCTCATAGAACCTTGACAATAGAAATGAAAGCAATAGAAGCTAATTTCAGCTAATGCTAAATACCAAATATCATTATGGAGGAAAATTGTCCGGGACATCTCCACTGCATTAACTTGCTCTGTTTGCTGAGAAAGTTTACCAATTAGCTATTGATTATTATTATTTTATTTACATCTTCTTTTATAATGTCAAGGATAATACACCTTCACTTTCAGAAGTTTAATCCTTCCAGTGTCAGTGCCTCCCTTTGCACCGGTAAAGGCATCCATTTCATCTGCCTAGTCAGGCGAGCTCATGCAGGAAGCCATCTAGGAATGGTCTCTGTGGTTTTTAAATGGACTGTGAGGAGGACAGGGAAATGTACTCCTACCCCCTGCATTAATGCATCCTGTCCTGAAATGTATACAAGCCCAGCACTGACATGCCTACAAGGTTCAACTTAAAATTCAGTTGTTGCTGGATCTGCGTAGCAACTGCGATCTCTTTTTTGCTCCTTATCCAATCTTTCCTGGGCAACGAACTTACTGTCATGAAAAGTGTAGTTGCCAATATCCACAAGAGAAAATACACACAAAACAGTGTTTACTTCTAAAACTCAAAGCTGAACATCCATATATCTGGGTAACTAAGGATGTCTTCTCTTTAATTCACACTTCCCAAGCAAACATAAAATGCTGCTGAAGCAGAAAAGGTTCCAAACATTCACTTTGTGGATGCTTCAATATTGTGCATATGCTTGATGAAGAGAGGGTTAAGTGGCCTGGATCCTAAAACTGGCAAAGCTTCACCAGTGGTTCGAATTGGATCTCTTATTCCTTAGCTTTTCCAGCTGCATAAAGGAAGAAGAAAAATTTCCTGAAAGATGATATGTGTTTAAGGAGCCTGGAACTGTTACAGATGTTTTCCATGTTTTAGTTATTCTCATTATTATGATGATTCAAAGAAAAGGTCTATAATAAAGTATTCTAAGAAGTTACTTAAAATGAGCTGTGAGCTATGATAATGTTGCTAAAATTTGCACAGTTAACTAAACAGGTTAATGTTTCTTATAACTGCCTAAAGAGGAGACTTAAAAAAAAAAAAAAAGATTACACTTACTTATAGTATATACCTCGTATTTCAATACTAAGTGAATGTAATTTATAAACCTTTTAATGTGAAATGTGTAAAAGAAATGCTGACACAATACCCATTAAAATAGTTCTGCTGCAGGCAATTCTCTGCTAGGTTAAAGGATGACCTATTTGCAGTCTTCTGTTATGTTTTTAATGCATAAATATCCATGAATATTTTCTTGCATATAGAAAGAATATGGTACTGGTATAAGGAGACTGGATGGTACAGTCCTTGATGCAGAGAATTCATCTTTAAGGCTTTTTGAAACATTACAGTTCTATTTGTTTGATTTGAGGCAATTTACGATAAAATCAAAGGAAGCAAAACAATACAACAAATTTTAAGAAGAGGTAAGAGCCAAGAACAAGATATGAGTTAGGAGTGGGGTAGGCGGGTAGGATCAGGCAAATTATACTTAGAAAATATATGTAATAATAAGGTATTAAAATTGGGCATCAAACTTATCCATGAGATTCCTAGCAGTCAGTGCAAAAAGAGGGTACATGATAATTTACGTAATCATCTATTAAAAGAGAGTACTCCCATCTGTGATGAGAAACTATTTTTTCCCTAATTTTCTCTTCTGAGAGAATTATTAATCGCATATGTAATCATCTAAACAGCATAGTAGATACCACCCTCAGTAGCAGTTATACAATACACACACATGCACACACACACACACACACACACACACAATATTTTTAAACTAATGGGAGTTTTATTATGAAGTCTCTCAGCAAAAGCCAAGGATAAACTGCAGTAGAACAAGCCACACAGTCTTTCTTTCTGCTTCTCCCAAAGCAATTTACCATCCTGGGACAAACTGCATGAAACTCAGAAAGAATGATGTTCCAAGATGGCTAGATCTGTAGAGCAGCCTCGGCTCAAATCACCCACATAGCTGCATGCTGGGAGGAGAGGGCTGAGCCCTTGGTTTTCTTGTCTACCCAGCCCCAGAGACTGGAAGAAAAAAGACCATGCTTAGATGTTTATGACCTTTCACACAGGGGTCTCTTGACCTGTTACTTAATAGTCTTCCTCTGTAATTGGGAGAAATGGAAAAGGAATGATAAACCTAGCATGGGAGAGAAAGCGCTGAAATTTCACCTAATCCTCACAGTTGGCAGGTGTAGATTAAAACACACAGCTCTTTTCTGCTAGCTGGTAGTTTTACTGTACTTTAGAAGCTCCTGCCTGTCATGAAATAGTTGCTTTCTTTCATTTGTGAAAATGGGGTTTTCTGTTGAATCAAAGCCTCCTCATCAAGAGGACTCAGGTGTTATTGTCTTTGTGTTATATATTCCCTGTGTCTCATTCTGTGTTTTTCATGCTTTCATGATGGGGTGTTAGAGCACTGACAGTAACACTGCTGGTCCCCACCAGAGCATAGGAGGATGGTGAGAATCTCTCATGGCTGGGTCACTGGGGAAGTGCTCCCTGCCTGGGAGGAAGGTGCTTTCTGGATTTTACCTTCCAAAAGACATCTTGCTTGGTCACAAGATGGAGTGTCTTCACTATCAGTGCTGATTTCATATGTTTTCATTCTTTTATTTTTTTGATCATTACAGTAACCTGTTATTTTAGGATAGCCCTTGGTAGAGAATTTAAGGTCCTGAGCTTCTAATCTAAGTTGTTTGTGTTTATTTTTGAAGAGTTAGTTTATTCCTCTTTTGCCCAAAAGGGCTCATATCATTTCCATCTTCTCAATCTATACATAAATTAAAAATTCCAGGATATGTTGCCCATTCCACAAGATTACATGGAAGGGAGCATGAAAAAAAATTGAAATGTGTCTAAAGTCCTATTTTTTAAACAAATCAAATTAAAGCCTAAAAAATTTTTACTGTGGGAGTGGTACCCTCTCTTTACACTGCTTTTAATATAATTAAAAACAAAATCTTCTCCAAACCCAGAAATCCTCTGCACAAAATTAGTAGAGAAAGAAAGCACTTATTATTGAATAAGCATTAATCCAGAATGCCATACACATCACAGGTAATCCACTAAGAGATTACAAAAACAGAAAGAAATCTCACTCTTTTATATCCTGAAACAGCTATAACCCATTTCATACATGTTCTCAGGATATACCATAACTATTTCTCAAGTAAGAGGCCTGATAGCACCATTCATCATGCATAGTTCATTGTAATTCCACCAGGTAATTAGGGTGACCATCTGTGTTAACCGATTGGTAGTTGGACTTATCCGGAGGAAAATTAACCTTCTCATATCTTTGTGACAGGTAGTAGTTTCACACCTTGGAACACCTAAATTAGGCTCCTACCTTCCCACAGAAATGGGGAGATAGGCATGCTATCTCCCTTGATACTTAAATTTCAAAGAGATGGCTCCTGGGTCCTAGAGAATAGACACGTCTAGGTCATAAAGCCCTATCTAATCTTCAAAATAATTTATATACATTTCAAAGAAAGAAGAAAGTCCTTACAATGACAAGTTTTCTAAAGTAAATGCTCAAAAGGAGGGGAGGGAAATCTTTTCCCTTATTTTCAAGAGGAAGTATTAAGTTTTAAGTTCTTAGGTTTTTGTCTCAATTTTTTAAAGTACAATTGAGTGATAGTTAAGGACTGGCTTGTGTTAGACTGATGGAAAGCTCCTTTTATTACACTCCTGCCCCAGAGGTTAACCTTTGTACTGCCCCACTGACTGTTCCTCTGAAGCACCAGGGCTTCTGTAACATTCCCATCACACATAGGAGGATGCTTTATGACCAGTCTGACTGCTTATTTTCTAACAACTGGAAAAAAAGTAAGAAGAAAAGTGCCATGATGTAGAGGAATGTCTGAGCCCATACAAAATGAGGAGAGGAGAGGATAAAATGAATATGTATAATATAGATGGATGTGATTGGATTAGTGAGAAATTAAATAGCTCTTTTTCCTCTATCATATTGTCTCACCTTTGCAATGTCATTGTTTTTTTAAACCACATATGGCTATTTTATAAAATTAACTAATTTTACCATCTTTATAAAAAAGTATCTTATAAAAAAATACTTTATAAAAAAGTATTTTCCCCTGGTCAATTAAAGTTTGAAAATATCACAAATTGTAAGGTAATAGAAAATGTTGATTTATAGAAAGATTTATTCTGAAGTTTTAATTATAAGCAGGTTCTGCACAATAAAAAAGTGAAGTTTATAAGTTTGTTATAAACTTTGGTTGGCTTTAAATATATTAATTAGAAAATAGTCCACAATTTTCTTGTAAAAATTACATAAAACTTTTGATGCCTTTGCAAGAATAATTCTCCTGACTGAGTTAAGTACTAAAAAACAAATGCTTCCTTTTTTGATATCTAGACAGATGAGGGCAAAAAATGCAACATAGTCTCACCAGATTATAAGTCAACTGTGTATGATAAATTCTTTGAACAAAAATTCATCTTTTTGGAAATTAATTGACTCTATTAAACTTTCAAAATTCCTTTCTAGTGTAATGATGACATGACTGATAATTCATCCTATTGGTATTGTTAAATATCAGAATAGAGCACTGGGGGATATCCTTCCAAATTGAAGTATCGAAATGTATTTCATGTATGTTTATTCTGTGCTGGAATCAAAGGACAAGGAGCTTGTTCTGAGTTAAGAACATTACATTGCAAATGAAACTGAGTTGCTGTATAGTTTGCACTTTAGTATTTGTTTGAAATATCTTCTCTCCAGCAAAATCTCCACTTATGTTTCACAATTACTCAGTCTGAAAAGATATTAGTGGTCATGAGAAGGTGCACTGAATTGGAAGTTTGGAAACTTGCAACCACGTCCTGTGTCTGCTACTACCTGCCCATGCCACCTATGTAATTATAAGCAATCTAACCTCTTTTAAGCCCAGTTTTCTCATAATAACATGAAGGAATCGTTAAATCATTTCTTACTTTATTCCCATTTCTAACATTCTCGGATCTTGCTATTTACTTTCTAATCCAGAGAGTAAAGTAAGGCATAGGCGCTTCATTATAAAGTTTATGTCTTTATTCCTTCAAACGCTATCCAGTATCTTAAAATATTCATATCTTTTGACTAAGTAATTCGATTTCTGGAAGTATGTCTAAGTAAATAATCCCAAATATTTAAAAATGTAAAAAAAAAAGAAATTATTCCCAGATGTTCTTTGCAGTTTTATTTATAATACTGAGTAATCTGATTCGACCAAAATATTATGCAGTAATGGATATGACACATCCAGTAGATGGAATGTTCACAAGATACTCAAGTTACAAAAGAAAAGATTTAAGATATGAGTAGAAAAATAAAGCAAAATTATATACACAGCATATATAATAGCATCTAATTACATAAACAGTATGTATTATAGAAACAGAAAAACAAAACTACGTACAAATGAAACAAATATATGCAGAGAAAAAAATAGAGGTCAATATATTAGCTGTAATTGTCTTTGGACAGTGAGGATATGGATAATATTTTTATTGCAACTTTAGTACCTAATGCAAATTTTCTTTAATGAGAATTTTCTAACCAAAAAGAGAGAGAAACAGATTTTAAAAGCAGATTTTACCAGTGGTAGATGATAAACACAAAAGCACTCACGCAGGCAAGAATGAGGAATTTTGTGTTCAGTGTTGTGTAAAACCAGTTAAACAGATACAGCCCTTCATCTTTAGAACTAGACTCTTAGTCATCATGGTTATTAAAATGTTAATTTTCTAAAAGGGCAACTTCATTAACATTTGTCTTACAGTTCAACTCAGGCCAACAGCCCTACATGGAGAAGTGGTCCCTGCCAGGGCTAACTGCAGGATTAGGAGTGCACAGTGCAGAGAGGAGTGGAAGAAGCAGGGTGCAGGGAGGAGAGCAGCTGAAGTCATCTGATCTTCAAAAACAAAAAAGTCAAACTTTATGAGCCCTTAAAGTGGTGCAATAAAATAACTAATCATGAATGCATGGGAATGGCAGTTCTTCTGACTACAGATTAGTGAGCCAGTAGTAAGACAATGGTGCTTGCCTGACAATAACTGTCCCCTTGTACTTAAAGCTATACTTCAGCCACTTTGCTGCTGCTGCTTTAAAAGGGCATAGTGTAGTGAGCTACAAATAGTAACAGAATAGTTTTGAATAAAGCGCAGGTTATAGCCTCAGTGTGCAGTGTGTAGTATATGACAGAAAGAGAAGGCAGAGGTTTTGTGTTCCTGACTCTTAACAGAGAGAATCTATCATTGCAGGACAGCTAGTCATAATGAGTCTGGGTACAGTAAATGTATCAGGATGTACTTTTAAGAAAATGATACACCAACCAATAGCTAAGTTTGAAAAGGAAGCAGAGGATGACCCACAAAATACAGATAATCATTTGTGAAATAGCATTTTGAGTTGGATTGCCTAGCAACTGTTACAGGCACCTTAAGTGCTATTCTTACTAACATTATCCACAACATCAGGGTGAAGGCATTATTATGATATTGTGACAATTCTAGAAGAACTTAAGTAGAACTGTAACTTCTAATTGCTTGATTTGCTGAAGACTTTGTTTTTCTCATTTTTTTTACTCTTTATTGTGTACACTCAATATAGCACATCCCATGTTTAGAAGGTTGAGAAAAGAAATATTATATGATTAGTATTTGAAAATACAAACTAAATTGAGTGTAAAAATGTTGAAATATGTGGCATGAAAAAAACCCATAAAGATACTGTGAAAGAAATAAGTAATACCAGGCATCCATTTTAACTGAAAAATCAAACATAGATTTTTGTAATATAATGCTGAAGAAATAAAAAGCAAGAAAAAATAGCTCTGTGTATAGATGAGAATAATGTGGGAAGACAGTTATCAGAGAGATATTGTATACTCAGTCTGGCCAGAGAGAGTTGTCATCCAGTGGCCAAGTTATGAGTATTGGGCATAGACCCAGATCCAGAACAAAGCTCCAGTCCTGGAATATTGACTGAAAAAGTCTGGGAAGGCAACTGCACAACCCAGTCAGCTGGTCTCCATGATGGATCTTGAGATAGCACCACTAGAATTTATTAGGAGCCAAGAGAGAAAGCAAATGTTAGCCACAACTCAAAATGATAGAGACAGAGACAGAGAGAGAGAGAGAGTCAGAGAGAGATGAAAGACAAAATAAGAATTTCACATGGGGTCAGCCCTAAGAGTATATGGTAGAATGATGGAGACTTGGAGAAGAATTTCTGATCCCAGCAATTTTGAATGGACCACAAAATCTCAAGCCTCGAAGAATGACTTATCTCTAAGCCTCTATAAACAGAGCTGGTTCAGGGATTGACCAAATTCAGCCTATATTGGAGACACTTAGTGGGTTTAATGGAGGAGAAGAAAACACAGATTCACTGATACAATCATTCATCAAGTAATTAACAAAACACCTACTGGAGTTTGTTCTGGGAACTGAGAATATATCAGCTAACCAAATGTGTAAGAATCCCTGACCTGGTCTTAAAGTGTGGGGTAGGTGATAATAAACAAAAATAAATAATGAAATTAACCATAAGTTAGAAGGTAGGTGTTAAAGAAAATGTAAAGCAAGGAAAGAGGTATAAAGGAGTGGGAAGGGGATAAGTGTTGCAATTTGCAATAGGGTGGTCCATGAAGACCTAGCTGAGAAGGTAACATTTGAGCAAAGATTTGAAGGAGGTGATAAGCAGGTAAGGTTTTACCTGGGAGAAAACTGTCCTGTGCAGAGCAACTAGCAGCACGAAGGCCCTAAAGCAAAAACATACCCATGTGGTTAAGAAAAAGCAAGGAGGCCAATTTTCCCCAAGCAAATGGTAGAGATTTAATGGGGGGCATCAAGTCATGTAAAGCCTTATAGACCATTGCAGTTCTTTGGCTTTTACTCTGAGTGAAAAGGAGGGTCTTTGGAAGGTTTTAAGCAAAGGAGTACCATGACAGGACCTAAATTTTAAAGGGTCACTTTAGCTTTATGTTGAGAACAGGTTATAAAAGAATGAGGGAGGAACATGGGAAAACAAGCAGGAGATTTTGGTGACTCAGATGAAGTGGTAGCATCTGAGATGAAAACAATGGTTATGTTATGGATATATTTTGAAAGAGAGCCAACAGACTTACTGACAGATTGAATGTGGACTGTAAGAGAAAGTACAGAGTCAAGGATATTATTTTCCACTGCTACGTAAAATTTACTGGCTTAAAAAATGTATTATTTGTCATATCCAGCAATCTGAGCTGAGTTCAGTTTAGTGGTTCTGTTCTATGTGGGGTCCAAGATGGCTTCTACACTTACATATCTGGTACCTCAGCTGGGGCTAGCTAGAACAGCTGTGGTGGCTGAGCATCTTTCTACACATGGTTTTGCCCTGCAGTAAGCTTAGACTTTATCACAGCACAGTGGGCTCAGATTAGTCAGAATTTCACATAATGACTTAGTTCAAGAAGGAAGAAGATGTTGCCTATCTTTGTAAAATCTGGGTTGGAAATTGTACAATGTCACATCTGTCACATATTCTATTCATCAAAGCAAGTCACAAGGCCAGTCCATATGTAAGATGAGGAGCATAGACTTCACCTCTTGATGGGTGGAGAGAAGGAACTGATGATGGCCAGATTGTCTACCATAGATGTTTCCAAGGATTTTGGACTGAGCATCTGGACATATGAAGTTGCAATGAAGTGAGCCAAGGAATACTCACAGCAGAGGTTACAGTAAGCCAAGGTAGGTGGTAGAGATTAGAAGTGTAGCTTTTGGACATACTAAAGTTGATATATCTATTAGGCATCCAAGTGAAGATGTAAAGTAGACAGATGAATACCCAATCGGGAGTTCAGTGGGAGGTCTGGACTGGGTGTCCACATCTGTGAGTCATCAGTATGTAGATGGTACTCAGAGCCAAGAGACTGGATGAGAGCAAACACCAAAGGAATAACTAAAGATCGAAAAGACAAGAATTCCAAGAAGTGGGCTCTGGAACACACTAAAATTTGAAGTCAGGAACTAGCAAAGGAGACTCAAAAGAAACAACTAATGAGATTGTTACACTAAGTGATATGAAACCCAGAGGAGAAAATATTTTCGGGAAGAAAAAATCAACTGGGTCAGCCATTCAAAGGCCATGTTAAACTAATAATTCACCAGTGGACTCAGCATTGTGGAAACCATTGCACTCTTTAACAAAACTGTATCCATCAGGTTTGGGGTCATGGCTAGATCCTGCACAGTTAACTCAGGGAGCTGCCCAGGAGAGTCTGGGACCTGGAATTATAAAACCATGCTCTTGTAAGACAGCCATAGCTGTAGAGTTAGAGGGACACTATCATGAATCCCTGCCCTAAAACACAGCCTAGCCAGTCAGGTGGAACTTTCAACACAATCCAGGAGGACATAATGTTGAGTAGCCCAGGCAGACAATTTGCATCACACAATTTTGTCAGCATGTGGCCGTGGGCGTCATTAAATTCTGACATTAAGAGCCAGAATTTTTTCTAAACCAGAAGGATGGAGAGCTGTGTCTGAGAGGGCCCGAGGTTACAAAGACAGGAACTCAGGCAGGAGATTATCTGCCAGACAAGTTTGTCACTGGGAAGAGAAGAAACACAGTTAAGCAACACATGCAAACATGAGTTATTGTTTCCAAGCCGGTATCAGACATTAGCTACAACTTAAGCTAAATGAACTTCAAGTGTTTGACTAAGACAGGGCAGAGGAGAGAGGTGAGGTTGCACCTGGGACCAAAGCGGGTGTGAGAATGTGGGGCACAGGTGAGCAGTGTGGACTGGAGGGAGGCCGGGTGGTGGGCAGGGGAGGCAGGTGAGGACAAAAGTCGACTGCTCATCTCAAGCTACTGGGGCAGC
Organism: Balaenoptera musculus; assembly: GCF_009873245.2. NCBI lineage: Eukaryota > Metazoa > Chordata > Mammalia > Artiodactyla > Balaenopteridae > Balaenoptera > Balaenoptera musculus. Next base: position 52,867,266 of record NC_045801.1, on the reverse strand, counting down.
CCCACAAATATATGTGTTATGTCATTTAGCACCATTCACACTCTGAACAACTTATTGTGACTGGCAATCAAAAGACCGCCCAGAAATGTATTGGCTCTGATAGTTTCATTTAAAATGGAGGAAAAAAGATAAATGACATTAGAATTCTGCAGAGAGCAGGGCTGAGGATTGAGATGGGAAGCTGGATAACTCTGTGACTGATTACCGGCCTCCCTCGACTGTGCTCTTGGCAGATGCACAGTTTCTCTGTAAGATTTAACAGCTATTAGCAAGTAACTAAAGAAGACAATTGAAAGAGACAGCTGAGCAGCCACTTGCTAGTTTTTCTTAAATTTACGGTCCTTCACTACATAGGGTTGGAACTGAGATGAGCAAATCTTCCAACGTGAAAATAATTGTGTTTGAAAGTATCTCTTTTCAGAAAATCATTTTTCTTATTTTAATAGAAACATCCAGAGTTGTGTGCATTCCCCTGCAATGTGAGGTATGATGAGGTTGACTGTGGAATCATAACAGAGCAGGGCTGAGACACTCTACTCTGCCTTGGCCAAAAAGCTACCATCCCTACCCCTAGCTCCACTCCCAGTTGGAGAAAGAGTTTCAAGGCTCCCAGGGGAATCTGCCAATGGTTAATAATCTTTCTTACCAGGAGATTCCTCTTTATTCTTCACCTTCATTCCTCTTGCCATGGATCAAGCCTCCCGGTAAAGTTATGAAAGAACATTACGACTGTCCAAGGGAGATGAGCCCTGCAGCCTCAATTTCCAAGGGGGCAAAAGTCATAACTGTGAGTGTCAAAACTGCCACTGAGATTCTTCGTTGATACCACAGCCATCCATTAACTTGTTCCTGGAGTCAGCAGCGCAGATGGTGGTAACCGCAAATAGAATGTACCAAGGGGCCTGATGAGAGCCCTAAGCAGAGATTTCAATTGAGCATGAAAGCCCTTGAAAAAGGTATCACAGGAAATAAAGGGAAAAGCTTTTTTTTTTTTTACTCCAGAGTAATGGAATCCATTGTAGCAAATTCCACCACAGGAGCTGGCTCTCTACAGCTTTGAGGTGAATTTTATGTCCTCTAATGACCAAAAAATAACATATAGGAAAATGGTAAAGATACACTATCATATGAAGAACTGAAAGTCTTAATCAGACTGCCTGATTTATCATCCTGCTCTATGACTTTCTAGGTTAATAGATCTTGGGGAAATTACTCGATCCCTCTCCGACTCTGTTTCCTATGTATAAAATATATGATAATGGTACCAACTTCACAGGGAGGTTATGAGGATTAAATGTATTAAAATGCTGAAATAGTGTGTCAGATTCAGAATATTGGCTATTATTACATATGTGACATTAGGTATACATTATTATTTGTATACATTGGTATATGTCTAGAAATCTAGGTTTCACTGCAGACTTTATACCTCTTTATTCCTTTTGTAAGTTTGAGCAAATTTCTGTGCCTTCTATTAGTGCAAAGTTGGTAAATACATATTTGGACACCATTCTTCTCCTTTCTCTTCCTATTTCTATCACAGACATAGGTTAATTACAGCACTCTTACACCCTGAGACCTAAATATGTTTTAGAATTCTTGTCAACATGTTGTTCCCAGCAGCCACCATCAATTAGTCCACATTGACATGAAAATTAAAGCTTATTTGACCTCTCAGATTTAGGGCATACAAGCTTTTAAGGAAATGATAGTTCCCATTCTTAGCCACCCCAGAGTATCCCATTGCAGTCTCATCCCGGAGCTCTGCTTTGCCACAAATTTCTCAGTGTGGTTGACAGGACACAGCAAAAGGCTACACATGGGATAATCCTTGAGCCTCTATTCTAACATTACACCATTGTAGGTAGCCACCCCTGGAAAAACACCATGGTTGGCACGAGAACGTTCTGAGTGCTGCTTATGATCAGTAGACAACAGCGTCTTGAACTCTTGTTCCACCAAAGACACTGACTGATGATGTGAACTCAGACTTTGGGCAGATGGAGATGGGGAGGTTGGTGCCTGTGCAGCCCAGTGCTCCTTCCGAAGCTGGGCACCAAGGAGGTTGTCCTTCTTAACAAGCCTCTTGTATTGCTCCCCACAGCAAGGGCTCCTAGGCATCCGGGCCCTGGTAAGTCGGCACAGAAGACTGGGCTGCCTTTGCTTTTATTTTTTTCTGGTTAGGTGAGGAGAGAAGAGCCAAAAGAATAAGTACCATAGACAGATTCCGACGTTCACTGAATGTCAAAGAACTCACCTATGAATATCCGGTTCCTGTTACATAAAGAAAACTCTTATGTGTTTGTTTTGTTTTGTTTTGTTTCATTTTTTTTTACCTTTTGGTGATAAATGAATTTTTAAGAATACTGAGAGAATTGTTTTATTTTTTAATGTTCAGTAAAGGACAGCATCTAAGAATCACCTTACAAGTACTTATCTTTGATCAAAATCATAATTTTTTGCTCATATTTAACCACTTACTTTGAAAAAAAGCCAGTTTAAATTAGAGGACCTTGGAATGATGAAAATGTCATGTGGATGTGTTTAGATTACAAATGGCTAATGATGAAATTTAGGCTAAATTTTAAATATCAAAATAACATTCCTATAATCCTTAAGAAGGTTATTAAACTATTTGTAAAATAGCATATCAAGTTACTCCATAAATAAAGAGCAATTGGTTAGCAAGTGTTAACTCACAATGACCTGGACCACACCCTGCCCTGTGTGGGGCCAGATAGACCAGAGGCCCAGCCAGTGTGTAGCATTTATTGTTCTTTCCCATTTCTTAGAGGATAGAGCAGAGGTTAAGAGTATAGACTTTGGAGTCAGGTCTGTGATTGAATTCAGACTCCATAATTTTGCTGTATGACTTTGAGCAAATTACTTCGTCTTTCTGAACTTATTTTCTCATCTGCTATTGTCAAAATTACATGTATACAGGGCCTGGCATAGTTTCTAGCACATAGTAAGCTCTGGCTATGGTGATCATCATTAGTCTCCCAGGGTTCCTGGAGAGAGTGATGGGACAGATAGGAGTCAGCCATACTGTTCTTTACATAAAATGCCTGCAATCATGTTTGTATTTAAAATATTACTTGAAATGCAGATGAAGATCAATTATTTTTGAGAAAAAAAATGTACGTAATGATAAAAGATTTTCCATCCCTTTAATGGGTTAATTCATTCATTCATGGGTTGACAAACTATATTTCAAACATCACTAGATTTCAAACTAGACTCTGATGTATATCTAAGAATGTAATCCTCCTCCATTTCTCCTCCTTTCTAGCTTAGGTTAAGCACACATGAGCTACTTCCAGAGAGAAATCTTTTCTTTTTTTATTTACTCCTATCCCACAGAACGGATTAAAGGCTGGTGACAGATCCAGGCACAGATTTGCTCACTCAGCCCATACTGGTGGACATCAGCTATGTGCTGGGTGCCATGCCAGTTACAGATTAGTACCAATGGCTAAACAGTTCTCCTGCCGCTTTCTGAACTTTGAATCTATGCCTGGAAGCCTGTTAGTGACCCCAGATATTCTCTCTAAAACCATTTTCTTCCCGTTCTACACACTCTTTCTGGGGCCCTCATTCTCTCCTATGATGTCACATACTAACTATGGGTTGATGACATGACTCCTAAACCTGTATTTCCCCAGATGTCCCCCCTGAGTTCCAGGCCTACATTTCCACCTCTGCCTCCAGCATATCTTCCCCAACATATCCCAACATGACTCATTAATATATAACTGCTACAACAACTTATTCCCCAACCTGGACTCCCTGTATCTGATGTATTTAGTTATTTATCTAATTCTCTCCACACCCCTAAGAGTTAGGTCTATTATTACCTCCATTTTGTAGAGAGGTCATTGAGGCACAAAGAAAAGTGGCTTACTTTTCCAAGGCTGTGCAGCCAGAAGGTGGTAGTGTCAGGACCAGAACCTGGCAGTTTGATTCTGAAAGCTGCATTCTTAGCCCTTTGGTACACCCATCTTAAATGTAGGTCACGTGTGGGCTACCATTGTTAAAGAGAATAGATCAGATGGTAGTATTGTTGCTCCATAATTTTAACTACAAAATCCTATAAATATAGTAGGGGATCATAGTTATAAGTCACTTTGGATTCATAAAAAACACTAGTTTTGCAAAAACAAGGTACTTGAAGTCATTTCTGCAAAAACCCAGTATATGCCAAGGCACAGGGATGTGAGGAAGCAAGATGTCGCTTGACGGTGAGCAGTTGGCTCAGCTTGGTTGGAGCATAGAATCTGTAAGCCGAAGTGGTAGCAAACAAAAGGCTGATAAGGTACCCTAGAACCAGATTTTGAACGAGCTTTTAGTTATATTAAAGGGTTTATTCTGTAGGCAAATAATGGAAGTAGGGGTGGGGGAGCAAGGCAGGGAAAGTTAATCTGACAAAGTCATTACCAAGAGCCTCTTATGAAGTAGACATGATTCTAAGTATTTGAAATGCAGTGAGTTCTTACCTTCAAGGAGTATACAGTCTTAATGGGGAGCCTGGAAAATATGCTTGCAATTTTTAATACATCATGATTGAGTGTTACAGAGGCCTATTATGGGAACAGTTATGAAGCACTCCTAACCAACCTATGGTGCCTTATCAGGGAATGTTTCCTAGAAGCACTCAGATATTTGTAATGAAGGGAATTACATGATCACATTTGTATTGTAGAAAGATAGTTCTGCTAGTAGATATGGCTATTCCAAAGGAATACTGAAGAAGGAAGGTCACAGAGGAGATTATTCTAATAGCCCACATAAAAGTTGACCACTTGAACTGTCATAATAATAGAGAGGGAAGAACAGAATGAAAAGGACTTTTGGCAATAGAAAAAACAGAACTAGGAGAATCTACTGAAAGTGAGTGTTACTAGAAAGGAGTTAATGAGAAAGATTCTCATCGTTCTAGTTTGATTATCTGGATGGCTGATTATGCCATTCAGTTAAGGATAAAGAGGAGCAGAATGAGAGAAGAAGATGATTAATTTCATTTGGGGCATGTTAAGTTAAAGGCACCTACAATTAGAGTTGTATGGTGAGTGGATATAGCCATGCATAAACAAATTGTGTGATGCTGCAGACTTAAGTTTGTGAATATCCATCATTTGAAGACATTTGAAATCAAATACAATTTCTCAGTAGAACACAGAATGTATAACAAGAGGAAATGCCATAAGTCACATGCAAACAAAATAAAACAAACAAAAGAAATAAACAGATGTGAGGCAGCACACCATGCAAGACATGACTGCAAGAACTTTGGAGCCAGATTGCCTAAATTCAGATCCTACTTTAACCACTCTTCAGCTGTGTGACCTTGTGCAAGATAGTATCTTTGGGTATCAGTTTCCTCCTCTGCAAAATGAGATCTACCTCAGAGGTATCATGATGTTTAAATAAGTCAATGTTTGTAAAGCATTTTGAGTAATGTCTGGCCCTTAGTAAATTTTGGTTAGTTTTTTCTTCTTGTTAAATACAAAATATAATAAATCCTTTAGCCACAAATATTGATCTTCATTTCTTATTTTATTTTATTTCTCTACTGTGTCTTATTTTTCTAAAGGTTGTGATTAGTTGACCTTATTCTACTCTTAATTCTAGCGGGTCCTGAATGAAGAATTATTAAATTCACTACCTATTTCATGTTAAAAGAAAATCCCAGGAAAGATAAAATCAATCCTTTTCTTCGCAGGGCAATTACCTTATTAAAAATCTCAGAAAAGTTCTATCTGGGCATATCACAATGTAATCACTTGTTTCTAAGGATCAAATTGATAAACAATTTTCTCCAAAAGGATGTTCCTTCTAGTAGTTTTCTTCTTTTACATTTTTTTCACTTTTCAGAATGAAAATTACAAAAATGAGCTTTTTGTAGATTCAAGCAGTTTCAGCCCTTAGAGTTAACTACCTATCTTTGGCATAGTCATGACCATCAAGGTCCCCTCTGTGGGGACCAAGATTTCCTGCTCCATGTCACCACTGAAAATTCTTGTCTTTATGACTTACAGTGACTAATGCACAATAACCTTGCCTTTCTGCTCGGCTCATAGAGCATCAGCAGACATCTCCCTCCTGGGCCCATTGGAAAGCTTAACAAAGAACTGTCAGGAGCTTCTTATCCAAGCAGAGAGGCAAGTTTAACATTCTTACCAATCTTAATAAACTCTAAGTTAGCTTTTTAACAAGGACTATTGTCTTGAGACTATAGCATAGTGATGGAGATAATAAGTAATAGAAGTTTAGAGACAAGATTGTCCCTATAAGATGAAGGTGTCAGGAATGGCTTTTTAAGTTAGATAAACTCAAAAGATAAATAGAGTTTGAGAGCGAAAAGAAGGAATAAAACAATATTCCAGTATAGAAACAAAATTTAAAGACACCAAAGCAAAGCTAAACCAGATTTGTTTGGGCTATATATAGACAAATTTCCTGGAATAAAGTAGTTAGTAATAGAAGTGATAAAGAATAACATAGAAAGTTGGTGTGAGGCATGTTTGTGAAGAGCTTTCAAATGACAAGTGGAAAAGTTTGGGCATCATTCTGTAGTTTTTGAAATCATCAAGAAAGGTGGTGACATGAAAACAGCACTTAGGGGAATTAATCTGTCAGTAGGGTCAGAGACTGAATTGGTGGTGTAGAGAAGGAATTCAAATTATTCTGAACTTTGAAGTCTGGGAGAATATCTTGATAGGTAGCAAAATAAAGAGTGCCACTTTTGAGAAATCGTTTCCAATTCCTTCCCACAATATAATCATATTTCAAGTGATGGCACACTTTTTTTCTGTAAAGATCATATAGTAAATATTTTAAGATTGTGGACGTTCAGTCCCTGTTACAATGACTCAACTTACTACTGTAGCACAAAAACAGTCTTAAACAATATATAAATGAATGAGCATGACTGTGTCCCAGTGAACTTTATTTATGGACACTGAAATTTGAATTGCATATAATTTTCATAACTCACAAAATATTATTCTTCTTTTGATATTTTCCAAACATTAAAAAATGTAAAAAACACTCTTAGCTTACAGGTTGTGTAAAATCGGGTGGTGAGCAGGATTTGGTCTATAGACTGGAGTTTGCAAACCCCTGGTTTATAGAACATCAGTCAGAACTCTATTCAACATCATTTTGAAAACTTTGGATTCTCTTCTGAGATCTTATATTGAGCACTTGAAAGGAGATGGTTGAAATGGTGAGTCAAGTGGTAAAAGTTGAAGGAGATAGCAGCTTTATTCTCATTAGCCAAAACCTTGCATTAACCAAATGTCATCAACAGGAGAAAAGATAAACATATGTAATAGTGATAGCAATTATAAGAAACAGATTGATCCAACAACAAGGATGAATTTCACAGGCATTATACAGAGAAGAAGCTGAACATAAAATAGTATAAAGTTCTAGAACAGGCACTAATCTAAGGCTTAAAACAATCAAAATTGTGGTTGCCAGTGAGGAGGTAAGAGGCGCAGGGGAACCATCTAGGGAGAGGGAAATGTCCTGTGTGATGACAGAGGTTTGGGTTACATTCATATATCCATTTGTCAAAATTGTACAACTAGGATTTGTATATTTAAATACATGCACATTTTACCTCAAAAGACTGTAAAAAAATAATTGAATGGAAATTGGAGAGTAGGTGGATGTATAGATGATACAAGAATGACAGGCTGTTGATCATTGTTGAAGCTGGGTGTTGAGTATGTATATTATACTGCTTACTTTGTATATGTTTGGAAATTTCCGTAACACAAAGGTTTTTTGTTTGTTTGTTTTTTTTAATAGAGAGAAACTTAAGAGATATAACAACCAATTCTTTTTTGGATCTCAGTTCATAAAAACTGTCTGGATATTTGAGGATATTAAGGAAATATTCAAGAGAGGGTATTTTTGTGTGTGATAATTGCATTATAGTTATGTTCTTAAAATAAAGATACCCACTTTTTAAGAGAAAAAAAAAAGTTGAAGGAGACAACTAAGTAGATAGTAAGACTAACCACATAAATCACTGGGGTCAGTGGGGCAACATATGTACCTATATGCTCCAATCCAACAGCTACTTACTTCAGAAGAAAAGGGAAAATCAATCAATAAATATTACTTCAAACACATTCTGAACTCAGCATTCTAGTAATTGCACAGGGAAAGGCAAGTGGTGGGTCTTGCCTCTATTCATGTTGATTATGATGCCCATAAGGAGAGCAGCACAAATGCAGTTTCTAAACAAGTAGTGTGGGTGGCAGCATGGAAGGAAGCTTAGTGTGAGTCCAGTGTATCAAGTTGGAGCAACTCTGAACAAAGAATTGACATTTGGAGAGACCAGCTAGTCTGGGATAGGTGATGAGAACTAGCCTGGAAACCGAGTGAAGAGAGAGATAAGAGGAACATAAAGGAAAAATTGACCGGACATTGGTAATTAAGACGTGCAGAATGAAAGGGGAGTCATACATTAAATGTTTTAAAATTTGTTTAGTATATTATTCAATGCCACTAAGAAGCATGCAGCAGTGAGAGGCAAGGGGGCCAGTGTAGGCCATGGGAAATGGAGAACTAGGCGACTGGAAGCTAGCACCTTACACAAGCAAATCACACATGTGCACTAAAGTCTGACTGATGTTAGGCTGAATTATTGGCAAACACGGGGAGAGGGTATTCTATTCATGCCCTCATGTTAGCTATTTCTCAAGTGTTATTAGATGGAAAAATAAGGGAGAAGTGATATCATCATCATGTTGATGTTCCAAATAAGTTAACCATCTTCTGCATCACGTTATATAGAATCCCCCTCATTTCTTCAAGGTAATTTCTTTTCACCATTTAGCACTAATCGTGTCTTATAAAACAAGCATATCCAAACATTTTTCACTATTTATCTTCAGTATTTTTCTCTTAGATCTGTTTACCTATCCATATCATAAATGTATGGGAAAAACAAGCACACAATATGGCCAATAATTTACATGGAGGCGGGAATAATATTGGAATTCAGGAGAGGAAAAGGTTACATAAATATATGCCTCCAACTCTTAACACCAACTATTGGTTTTCTCTGCTTCTTCCTTATATGCTGCTGTTTAGAGGGTTTGCTAGGGCGGCTGCTCCCTAAAAGAGTCTCTCCCTGCTATAATTGTTCACCCAAAGCAGCAGGACATTGGGCAGAGAACCATATCGGCTCAGCCTGTAAGTGGACCAAGGGATATTTCTAATAAGCCATTTTTGAATTTTAATTTATTCAGTTTTTTAAACAGCAGGTTATCAGTCAGCCATTTTATACACATCAGTGTATACATGTCAATCCCAATCTCCCAATTCAACACACCACCACCCCACCCCCCGTGGCTTTCCACCCTTGGTGTCCTTATGTTTGTTCTCTACATCTGTGTCTAAATTTCTGCCCTGCAAACCACTTCATCTATACCATTTTTCTAGGTTCCACATATATGTGTTAATATGTGATATTTGTTTTTCTCTTTCTGACTTACTTCACTCTGTATGACAGTCTCTAGATTCATCCATGTTTCCACAAATGACCGAATTTTGTTCCTTTTTTATGGCTGAGTAATATTCCATTGTATATATGTATCACCTCTTCTTTTTTTTTTTTTTTAACATCTTTATTGGAGTATAATTGGTTTAAAATGGTGTGTCAGTTTCTGCTTTATAACAAAGTGAATCAGTTATACATATAAATATGTCCGCATATCTCTTCCCTCTTGCATCTCCCTCCCTCCCACTCTCCTTATTCCACCCCTCTAGGTGGTCACAAAACATGGAGCTGATCTCCCTGTGCTATGTGGCTGCTTCCCACTAGCTATCTATTTTCCGTTTGGTAGTGTATATATGTCCATGCCACTCTCTCACTTTGTCCCAGCTTACCCTTCCCCCTCCCCGTATCCTCAAGTCCATTCTCTAGTAGGTCTGTGTCTTTATTCCTGTATTGCCCCTAGGTTCTTCTGATCATCTTTTTTTTCTTTTTTCTTTTTTTTTAGATTACATATATATGTATTAGCATACGGTATTTGTTTTTCTCTTTCTGACTTACTTCACTCTGTATGATAGTCTCTATGTCCATCCACCTCACTACAAATAACTTAGTTTCATTCCTTTTTATGGATGAGTAATATTCCATTGTATATATGTACCACTTCTTCTTTATCCATTTGTCTGTCGATGGGCATATAGGTTGGTTCCATGACCTGGCTATTGTAAACAGTGCTGCAATGAATATTGGGGTGCATGTGTCTTTTTGAATTATGGTTTTCTCTGGGTAAATGCCCAGAAGTTGGATTGCTGGGTCATATGGTAATTCTATTTTTAGTTTTTTAAGGAACATCCATACTGTTTTCCATAGTGGCTGTATCAATTTACATTCACACCAACAGTGCAAGAGAGTTCCCTTTTTTCCATACCCTCTCCAGAATTTGTTGTTTGTAGATATTCTGATATGCCCATTCTAACTGGTATGAGGTGATACCTCACTGTAGTTTTGTTTTGCATTTCTCTAATAATTAGTGATATTGAGCAGTTTTTCATGTGCTTCTTGGCCATCTGTATGTCTTCTTTGGAGAAATGTCTATTTAGGTCTTCTGCCCATTTTTGGATTGGGTTGTTTGTTTTTTTAATATTGAGCTGCATGAGCTGTTTATATATTTTGGAGATTAATACTTTATTGATTCGTTTGCAAATATTTTCTCCCATTTTGAGGGCTGTCTTTTTGTCTTGTTTGTAGTTTCCTTTGTTTGCAAAAGCTTTTAAGTTTCATTAGGTCCCATTTGTTTATTTTTGTTTTTATATCCATCTCTCTAGGAGGTGGTCAAAAAGGATCTTGCTGTGAATTATGTCATAGAGTATTCTGCCCATGTTTTCCTCTATGAGTTTTATTGTGTCTGGTCTTACATTTAGGCCTTTAATCCATTTTGAGTTTACTTTTGTGCATGGTGTTAGGGAGTGTTCTAATTTCATACTTTTACATGTAGCTGTCCAGTTTGCCCAGCACCACTTATTGAAGAGACTGTCTTTTCTCCATGGTATATCCTTGCCTCCTTTGTCATACATTAGTTGACCATAGGTGTGTGGGTTTATCTCTGGGCTTTCTATCCTGTTCCGTTGAACTATATTTCTGTTTTTGTGCCAGTACCATATTGACTTGATTACTGTAGCTTTGTAGTATAGTCTGAAGTCAGGGAGTCTCATTCCTCCAACTCCGTCTTTTTCACTCAAGCCTGTTTTGGCTATTCGAGGTCTTTTGTGTCTCCATACAACTTTTAAGATTTTTTGTTCTAGTTTTGTAAAAAATGCCATTGGTAATTTGATAGGGATTGCATTGAATCTGTAGATTGCATTGGGTAGTATAGTCATTTTCACAATATTGATTCTTCCAATCCAAGAACATGTTGTATCTCTCCATCTTTTGGTATCATATTTAATTTCTTTCAACAGTGTCATATACTTTCCTGTCTATAGACCTTTTGTCTCTCTATGTAGGTTTATTCCTATGTATTTTATTCTTTTTGTTGCAATGGTAAATGGGAGTGTTTCCTTAATTTCTCTTTCAGATTTTTCATCATTAGTGTATAGGAATACAAGAGATTTCAGTGCATTAATTTTGTATCCTGCAACTTTACCAAATTCATTGATTAGCTCTAGTAGTTTTCTGGTGGCATCTTTAGGATTCTCTATGTATAGTATCATGTCATCTGCAAACAGTGACAGTTTTACTTCTTCTTTTCCAATTTGGATTCCTTTTATTTCTTTTTCTTCTCTGATTGCCGTGGCTAGGACTTCCAAAACTATGTTAAATCATATTCGTGAGAGTGGACATCCTTGTCTTCTTCCTGATCATAGTGGAAATGCTTTCAGTTTTTCACCATTGAGAATGATGTTTGCCGTGGGTTTGTCATGTATGGCCTTTATTATGTTGAGGTAGGTTCCCTCTATGCCCACTTTCTGGAGAGTTTTTATCATAAATGTGTGTTGAAATTTGTCTAAATCTTTTTCTGCATCTATTGAGGTTATCATATGGTTTTTATCCTTCAATTTGTTAATATGATGTATCCCATTGATTAATTTGCGTATATTGAAGAATCCTTGCATTCTTGGGATAAATTCCACTTGATCATGGTGTATGATCTTTTTAACATATTGTTGGATTCAGTTTGTTAGTATTTTGTTGAGGATTTTTGCATCTATATTCATCAGTGATATTTGTCTGTACTTTTCTTTTTTTGTAGTATCTTTGTCTGGTTTTGGTATCAGGGTGATGGTGGCCTCATAGAATGAGTTTGGGAGTGTTCCTTCCTCTGCAATTTTTTGGAAGAGTTTGAGAAGGATGGGTGTTAGCTCTTCTCTAAATGTTTGATAGAATTCACCCGTGAAACCACCTGGTCCTGGACTTTTGTTTGTTGGATGATTTTTAATCACAGTCTCAATTTTAGTGCTTGCGATTGGTCTGTTCATATTTTCTATTTCTTCCTGGTTCAGTCTAGGAAGGTTATACCTTTCTAAGAATTTATGCATTTCTTCCAAGTTGTCTATTTTATTGGCAAAGGGTTTCTTGTAGTAGTCTCTTAGGATGCTTTGTATTTCTGTGGTGTCTGTTGTAAATTCTCCTTTCTCATTTCTAACTTTATTGATTTGAGTCCTCTCCATCTTTTCCTTGATGAGTCTGGTTAATGGTTTATCAATTTTGTTCATGTTCTCAAAGAACCAGCTTTTAGTTTTATTGATCGTTGCTATTGTTTTCTTTGTTTCTATTTCATTTATTTCTGCTCTGATCTTTATGATTTCTTTCATTCTGCTAACTGTGGGTTTTGTTTCTTCTTTCTCTAGTTCCTTTAGGTGTAAGGTTAGTTTGTTTATTTGAGATTTTTCTTGTTTCTTGAGGTAGGATTGTATTGTTATAAACTTCCCTCTTAGAACTGCTTTTGCTGCATCTCATAGGTTTTTGATCATTGTATTTTCATTGTCATTTGTCTCTAGGTATTTTTTTATTTCCTCTTTGATTTCTTCAGTGATCTCTTGGTTATTTAGTAACCTATTGTTTAGCCTCCATGTGTTTGTGTTTTTTACATTTTTTTTCCCTGTAATTGATTTCTAGTCCCATAGAGTTGTGGTAAGAAAAGATGCTTGATATGATTTCAATTTTCTTAAATTTACTGAGGCTTGATTTGTGACCCAAGATGTGATCTATCCTGGAGAATGATCCATGCGCACTTGAGAAGAAACTGTAATCTGCTGTTTTTGGACGGAATGTCCTATAAATATCAATTAAATCTATCTGGTCTATTGTGTCATTTAAAGCTTGTGTTTCCTTATTAATTTTCTGTTTGGCTGATCTGCCCATTGTTTTAAGTTAGGTGTTAAAGTCTCCCACTCTTATTGTGTTACTGTCTATTTCCTCTTTTATAGCTGTTAGCAGTTGCCTTATGTATTGATGTGCTTCTATGTTGAGTGCATATATATTTATAATTGTTATATCTTCTTCTTGGATTGATCCCTTGATCATTATGTAGTGTCCTTCCTTGTCTCTTGTAACATTCTTTCTTTTAAAATCTATTTTATCTGATATGAGTATTGTTACTCCAGCTTTCCTTTGATTTCCATTTGCATGGAATTTCTTTTTCCATCCCTCACTTTCAGTCTGAATGTGTCCCTAGGTTTGAAGTGGATCTCTTGTAGACAGCATATATATGGGTCTTGTTTTTGTATCCATTCAGCAAGCTTGTGTGTTTTGGTTGAAGCACTTAATCCATTCACATTTAAGGTAATTATCTATATGTATGTTCCTATTACCATTTTCTTAGTTGTTATGGGTTTGTTTTTGTAGGCTCTTTTCTTCTCTTGTGTTTCCCACTTAGAGAAGTTCCTTTAGCATTTGTTGTAGAGCTGGTTTGGTGGTGCTGAATTCTCTTAGCTTTTGCTTGTCTGTAAAGCTTTTGATTTCTCCATTGAATCTGAATGAGATCCTTGCTGGGTTGATTCATCTTGGTTGTAGGTTCTTCCCTTTCATCACTTTAAGTATACCATGCCACTCCCTTCTGGCTTATAGTGTTTTTGCTGAGTAATCAGCTGTTATCCTTATGGGAGTTCCCTTGTATGTTATTTTTTTATTTTTCCCTAGCTGCTTTCAATAATTTTTCTTCATCTTTGGTTTTGCCAATTTGATTACTTTGTGTCTCAGCATGTTTCTCCTTGGGTTTATTCTGTATGGGACTCTCTGCGCTTCCTGGACTTCAGTGGCTATTTCCTTTCCCATGTTAGGGAAGTTTTCAACTATAATCTCTTCAAATATTTTCTCGGGTGCTTTCTCTCTCTCTTCTCCTTCTGGGACCCCTATAACGCGAATGTTGGTGTGTTTAATGTTGTCCCAGAGGTCTCTTAGGCTGTCTTCATTTCTTTTCATTCTTTTTCTTTGTTGTGTTCCAAAGCAGTGAATTCTACCATTCTGTCTTCCAGGTCACTTATCCGTTCTTCTGCCTCAGTTATTCTGCTATTGATTCCTTCTAGTGTAATTTTCATTTTAGTTATTGTGTTGTTAATATCTGTTTGTTTGTTCTTTAATTCTTCTAGATCTTTGTTAAACATTTCTTGCATATTCTCATTCTTTGCCTCCATTCTTTTTCTGAGGTCCTGTATCATCTTCACTGTCATTATTCTGAATTTTTTTCTGGACGGTTGCCTCTCTCCACTTCATTTATTTGTTTTTCTGGGGTTTTATCTTGTTCCTTCATCTGCTACATAGCCCTCTGCTTTTTCATCTTGTCTCTCTTTCTGTGAATGTGTTTTTTGTTCCACAGGCTGCAGTATTGTAGTTCTTCTTGTTTCTGCTGTCTGCCCTCTTGTAGATGAGGCTATCCTAAGCCATTTTTTATATACACTGAATGAAATAAGACAAAAAAGGGGTTATTGTATCCATTGTTTAGATTCATATAAAAGTAAAGTCTTTTGACTTAATTCTAAGGTAGTCTCATTAGTTTTCCATGTCAAAGCATAATCAGCTGGTGCTCAGTAAATGTTTTCTGCCAAATTAAATTTCTTGCCATTTTCCTACAACTACTTATATATTAATAAAATAGTTTAAAACATGAATGCTTCTTAAAAAGTTTAAACACCAAGGTTTAGATTAAAATGTCCTCAGCATTTGCCTACATTTAACCCTTAATCATAAGTTTAAAAACTTACACCTACCAACTGATCTCCTTAATTATTAATTAGGAAATGTTTAGAAGTAGATAATTTCCTGATTTATTTACCTTTTGCAAAGATATAGTTAATTTATGAAATCAGAAAATTAGCTGGAAGCAATCCTAGCCTATTTTTTAGTGGAGAAAGTAAGACCCAGAAAGTTTTTAATGGTTTTCTCAAGATGTCACAACTAGCCAGAGTCTTCAGGATTACAATTTTCCTTTAATATATTAGGAGGTACAAAGAATACCTGGTTCTTTGGAGACACAAAGGAGGCAGGAGAACCCTAATCGGTGACCTAGCTTCCCCTGGCCTAAGTTGTGTTGCTGCCAATAAATGACCATGAATGGTATGCTGCTTCTTTCTTCATTACAAAATATTTACTGTAAACAAATTATTTAGTCAATATTTAACCAAATATATTATAAATTGTTTCACTACTACAACTATAAATAGATGTATTAAAAATTCTACAAATTGTTGTAAAAAAGAAAATAAGTAAATATAGAGAGTTCAAATCAGAATTAGACTAGCAATATTATTATCTTAATTAAATACTATGTTTCCATTCCATGTCTCTCTCATTTTATTTAGCCTCTGCATTAATCCAGGCAGAAATTGAATTAGTCCAGATTAGGTCTTAATATATTATTTGTAGCTTTTTACTAGAGCCAAATTGTGCATTTTCATCCAAACAGGTATAATAATTCTGTCAGATTCATATAAAAGCAATTTTAAGTGTACAGCAAATTGTTATATTAAAATAAATTTTTCATATCTTTTTTCATAGACTTGAGTCAAAGGAGCCTTTCCTGTCTGTTGGGTGAGTATATGTTTAAATTTTTAAAATCTCAATTCTCTAATTGATTTTTAATTCAAATTAACAAGGTCTTCCGAGACAGTACTTTCAGTCCTTTTAAGCCCATATTCAAAGTCATAATCTACCATTGATTCATCATTTCCTTAGCAATAAGGCTATCTACCTTTAAAAGACAACTAAAATGCTCTCTGGGCTGTTTTCTGATCTCAGAAATTTAACTAATGAATGTATATGAAATCCTGTATCCTATGTAAATCTAAAAAGGTACACAGTGATTATCTCATCACATAAAAGTGTGCTCTGATTGGTTTTAAAAGTTCCTCTAAACCACAGCTTCAGTATTCCTAGTCTGTCTATTAATTTTTGTACTGTTTCCTTTAAATTTACTCTATTCAGTATCTCTTCCCCCTTTTACTCAAAATCTGTATCCAAAATCTTTTTTCTTTTTCCCCTTTCTTTCATTTCCCTTTTATTTCTCCGCTGCTCACACTTACTGCTTCTCTGAACACAAAGCTGAAAAACCCTGAAGCAGATTAAGTAAGACTAATGCTTGCCCTCTCTGATAGTATCGTTCGGAGTCGCAGTACATGTTCTAATAATAATATACTGCTGACAAGAATATGCATGTACTATTTTTAGCCATTTAGCTAATTAAGACTCAGCAAAGATGTTTTTACTGATCTATTACATAATCCTTTGACTAACATATTAAAATGTTTTATTAAGGGACTTCTGCCTCATTATGGTTGATGTTATAAAGTATCAAAAAACATTGGAAGATGTGACATCTAGTTTAGAAGAAATCATGCTGTATTTGATAAGAAAAAAAACCACACACACACATAGGCAGTCATGACCAGAAACATAGGATGGGGTTAGATTTTTAAATGATGACATCAGTTTTCTTTTATTACTTTGCTTGCAGCTGATGAATATTTCTGTCACTCATTGAACAACATGGTTCCCTCTGCCCTTCTACTCCTCATAAAAGCTTTTCAGAAGACCATTTGAATCACAGGAATCAAAATAATTGTTAGGGGTTCTGGGAGAGAAAAACAGTAAATGCATTTATTGGATGACTTCATGAAAAATGAAAGGTCAAGTTGATCTGGCTCAAAAAAATCATTGGCACATGCTTCTTTCATTGATCATCAGATCCTATTTTTAGAAACTTTTAAGCCTGAAGTAATCTTTTGTTTTGAATGCATATGTGTCCTGTCCTCAAGTCCGGAGGCTGGAATAGCTTCTCGTTATGCCTCAGTGCAGTTGTTCTGCAGCATTTCCTGTTCTGTCGACTACTTTGAGGTGGAATCCAGTTTTTATTGCAAACCTCTGTTTTATGAGGGCAGATGCTCAGTAGTCTTTGTTTTAAACTTATCAGGAGTTTAGAACTCAGTATTAGAGCACTGAGAAAAAGTTTCTTCAAAAGAATGATCTATCACTTAACAAATACTACTCAAAATGGGAAAACTGGCATGGCAGTAAGAAGATATTGATTTCCTTAGATTTGTCTTAAAATAAGTGGGGGAAACAAGCAACCCAAATAGTTCTGCTGACTGGATACTTTAATTTATAGCTAAATGTCTCCATTCTCCTGTAAGAAAATGATTTTGAATAAGATTGTCCAAAAGTATGTATGAATCTCTATCCTGACCCTGTTCAGTAAGAGGAAAGGGTGATAATGAACATAATGGACACATATGAGCCTACTAGGCAACAGGTAATCTACTATAAGAACCATGATTCAAATTTGTGTCTTTAATTTCGTCACTTGCCAAAGGGAATAAATATGCATGATATACTATCTATGGTATCAGTTGACATGTAAGTATTTAAGGTTGAGTTTTTCTAGAGCCCTGCATATCTTCTTACATTAATTTTAATTCTATGTTCAATAAAATTATGTTAATGAATAAATCAGTACTAAATATTGCATACTTCAGTCCATTGCCTGACAGTGTCTGAAATCACTTATTAATATATATGTACTTCTAGAAGTTGTTTCCCCATCAGAGACTCTGACACTTACAAGCTAGTTTTATTAATTTGGTCAGTTACTTAAACTCCCAAACCTCAGGTCCCTAATCTGTGAAATGGAGATCAAAAAATAAAATTTAAATCAAGGATTTAGCACCGTTCTTGGCACATAGTAATTGTTCATAAATGTCAGCTATTATTACAGTTATGGAGGGTATATTCATATATAATGTTCTAAAAACTCAATCACAGAGGTCTGAAATAGTTTAGAGAATAAAACTCCACTTCTGTAGGCTGTGTTTTGAGTTGCATGGGGAAAATAAAAGAAGTTTTTATAATGGGAAGAAAAAAATGAAAATTGTGAATGGAATAAACATGAGTACCAATATTCGGCTTCATATTTTAATGATGAATACTAAAA
Organism: Balaenoptera musculus; assembly: GCF_009873245.2. Lineage (NCBI taxonomy): Eukaryota > Metazoa > Chordata > Mammalia > Artiodactyla > Balaenopteridae > Balaenoptera > Balaenoptera musculus. The sequence goes on along the minus strand of NC_045801.1, from coordinate 52,848,832 downwards.
ATTGTTATTTAAAATTTTAATTGGACCTGAAGAAACAAGAAACATCTCAAAAAAACAACCTAACCTTACACCTAAAGCAATTAGAGAAAGAAGAACAAAAAAACCCTAAAGTTAGCAGAAGGAAAGAAATCAAAAGATCAGATCAGAAATAAATGAAAAAGAAATGAAGGAAACGATAGCAAAGATCTATAAAACGAAAAGCTGGTTCTTTGAGAAGATAAACAAAATTGACAAACCATTAGCCAGACTTATCAAGAAATAAACGGAGAAAACTCAAATCAATATAATTAGAAATGAAAAAGGAGAAGTAACAACTGACACTGCAGAAATACAAATGATCATGAGAGATTACTACAAGCAACTATATGCCAATAAAATGGACAACCTGGAATAAATGAACAAATTCTTAGAAATGCACAACCTTCCCAGACTGAACCAGGAAGAAATAGAAAATATGAACAGACCAATCACAAGCACTGAAATTGAAACTGTGATTGATTAAAAATCTTCCAACAAACAAAAGCCCAGGGCCAGATGGCTTCACAGACGAAGTCTATCAAACATTTAGAGAAGAGCTAACACCTATCCTTCTCAAACTCTTCCAAAATATAGTAGAGGGAGGAACACTCCCAAACTCATTCTACGAGGCCACCATCACCCTGATACCAAAACCAGACAAAGGTGTCACAAAGAAAGAAAACTACAGGCCAATATCACTGATGAACATAGAAGCAAAAATCCTCAGCAAAATACTAGTAAACAGAATCCAACAGCACATTAAAAGGATCATACACTATGATCAAGTGGGGTTTATCCCAGGAATGAAAGGATTCTTCAATATATACAAATCAATCAACGTGATACACCATATTAACAAATTGAAGGAGAAAAACCATATGATCATCTCAATAGATGCAGAGAAAGCTTTCAACAAAATTCAACACCCATTTATGATAAAAACCCACCAGAAAGTAGGCATAGAGGGAGCTTTCCTCAACATAATAAAGACCATATATGACAAACCCACAGCCAACATCATCCTCAATGGTGAAAAACTGAAACGATTTCCACTACGATCAGGAATAAGACAAGGTTGCTCACTCTCACCACTATTATTCAACATAGTTTTGGAAGTTTCAGCAACAGCAATCACAGAAGAAAAATAAATAAAAGGAATCCAAATTGGAAAAGAGGAAGTAAAACTGTCACTGTTTGCAGATGACATGATGCTATACATAGAGAATCCTAAAGATGCTACCAGAAAAGTACTAGAGCTAATCAATGAATTTGGTCAAGTAGCAAGATACAAAATTAATGCACAGAAATCTCTTGCATTCCTATACACTAATGATGAAAAATCTGAAAGTGAAATTAAAAAAACACTCCCATTTACCATTGCAACAAAAAGAATAAAATATCTAGGAATAAACCTACCTAAGGGGACAGAAGACCTGTATGAAGAAAATTATGACACTGGTGAAAGAAATTAAAGATGATACAAATAGATGGAGAGATATACCATGTTCTTGGATTGGAAGAATCAACATTGTGAAAATGACTCTACTACACCAAGCAATCTACAGATTCAGTGCAATCCCTATCAAACTACCAGTGGCATTTTTCACAGAACTAGAAGAAAATATTTCACAGTTTGTATGGAAACACAGAAAACCCCGAATACCAAAAGCAATCTTGAGAATGAAAACCGGAGGTGGAGGAATCAGGTTCCCTGACTTCAGACTATCCTACAAAGCTACAGTAATCAAGACAGTATTGGACTGGCACAAAAACAGAAATATAGATCAATGGAACAGGATAGAAAGCCCAGAGATAAACCCACACACCTATGGTCACTTTATCTTTGATAAAGGAGGCAAGAATATACAGTGGAGAAAAGACAGCTTCTTCAATAAGTGGTGCTGGGAAAACTGGACAGCTACATGTGAAAGAATGAAATTAGAACACTCCCTAACACCATACACAAAAATAAACTCAAAATGGATTAAAGACCTAAATGTAAGGCCAGACACTATAAAACTCTTAGAGGAAAACATAGGCAGAACACTCTATGACATAAATCACAGCAAGATCCTTTTTGACCCACCTCCTAGAGAAATGGAAATAAAAACAAAAATAATCAAATGGGATCTAATGAAATTTAAAAGCTTTTGCACAGCAAAGGAAACCATAAACAGGACAAAAAGACAACCCTCAAATGGGAGAAAATATTTGCAAATGAAGCAACTGACAAAGAATTAATCTCCAAAACATACAAGCAACTCATGCAGCTCACTATCAAAAAAACAAACAACCCAATCCAAAAATGGGCAGAAGACCTAAATAGACATTTCTCCAAAAAAGATATACAGATTCCCAACAAACACATGAAAGAATGCTCAACATCATTAATCATTAGAGAAATGCAAATCAAAACTACAGTGAGATATCATCTCACACCAGTCAGAATGGCCATCATGAAAATCTCTACAAACAACCAATACTGCAGAGGGTGTGCAGAAAAGACAACCCTCTTGCACTGTTGGTGGGAATGTAAATTGATACAGACACTATGGAGAGCAGTATGGACATTCCTTAAATACTAAAAATAGAACTATCATACGACCCAGCAATCCCACTACTGGGCATATACCCTGAGAAAACTACAATTCAAAAAGAGTCATGTACCAAAATGTTCATTGCAGCTCTATTTACAATAGCCAGGACATGGAAGCAACCTAAGTGTCCATCAACAGATGAATGGATAAAGAAGATGTGGCACATATATACAATGGAATATTACTCAGCCATTAAAAAGAATGAAACTGAGTTAGTTGTAGTGAGGTGGCTGGACCTAGAGACTGTCATATGGAGTGAAGTAAGTCAGAAAGAGAAAAACAAATACTGTATGCAAACACATATATATGGAAACTAAAAAAAGAAAATAAATGATCAGAAGAACCTAGGGGCAAGACTGGAATAAAGATGCAGACCTACTAGAGAATGGACTTGAGTATACGGGGAGGGGGAAAAGTAAGCTGGGACAAAGTGAGAGAGTGACATGGACATATATACACTTCCAAACGGAAAATAGATAGCTAGTGGGAAGCAGCTGCATAACACAGGGAGATCAGCTCGGTGCTTTGTGACCACCTAGAGGGGTGGGATAGGGAGGATGGGAGGGAGGGACATGTAAGAGGGAAGAGATATGGGGACATATGTATATGTACAACTGATTCACTTTGTTATAAAGCAGAAACTAACAAACCATTGTAAAGCAATTCTACTCTAATAAAGATGTTAAAAAAAATAAAATAAAATAAAATTTTAATGGGAAGAAATATTGATAAAATTTTAATGTGCATCTCTTCTTAATGTAAATTAGGGAGCAAAATTCTTCCTTTGATAAATGTGTTACAGTAATTATGAAATAAAATATTTAAGTGTCACAAACATAAATTCAAATTAAATATGCCAGCAGAAAAATTTGTCAGAGAAAGTTATAACACAAGGAAGTATTTGCTTATTGGAAAAGGTTAGGGGATTGTGAAACGAAATTAAGTGAAATTTCAGATCTTAGACCTTCAACTATGTGGTGATATAAGAGGAACTTTCTTTCCTATGCACCAGTAAATTATTAGTAAAATAATGTAATTAAGAAAAATTAAAAACTAACCTTTATCCTGGAGTGAGGCATTAAGGCTCATCCCAGAGTCTGATTCTGTTAATTCAGGTAGGTCAATAGATGCAGTGTTTTCCAAGGCTATCTAGGCAATTCTGATACCAACCAGGGCTGGAATCACTGTCTACATTATGTATGCAGCTTCCCTCATCCTTTCCTTACAAGCATACACAGATTGTTCTTGCAGACATTTATGGTCTCTGGAATCTCTTCCGAAAATCTTTGAAATACAACTTCCCATGGTCTCTCTCTGTTTTGGATATATATGGCGGAAGTGGACACATTGATCGAGAACTGTCTTGGAGTTCATCCATCAGAGACCAGGATAGATGTAAACAGATGAAAAGGTGTGCCATGGAGGTCACCATGGTGCCTAGGGAACACACTGCCTGTGTTCATTCTAATGTTTTCCTAGACCTAAGGTTGGGATTAAATTTTTAAATACTATAGCTTAATATTTAATAAATATTCTATTACATGAAAATAAAATGTTTTATATTAAAATTATTATAAATATATTTAATATAAATAAATTTTATGTAACATATGTATTACATATGTAAATTCATTAAAATATATCATAAAATACATTTTATTATAAATATAATAAATTTAAATAATAGATTTAAAAATTCAAGTTCTTTCCTATTTAACTCACCTAAAAGTAAAAAAAAAAAAATCAATCGACTCAGTTTTTTAGAGAGGAGCTTAGACTTGAGTGCTAAATGAGTACTAGATGTTTGATATTCTACTCATCCTCAAAACATTACATTTTAGAGCAATTTAGAAAACTCTTCTGGCAAATGTTTTCATGTATGAGGCATCAGACAGATTCTGATTTTGGAAATAAGCTGGAAGAGAACAGACATCAATTTGCATTCAGAAAAGTGAGTAAGAACCAAGCGATGGTCTCAATTAAGAGTCTAAGTTATAAAACTTAGTTTGAAACCAGTCTTGCCATGAAAAATCTTTTTACAGCTTTTTAACGAAAAAAAGAGATGAGGGGAAAGGAAGCTCCTGTTCATTTGACATTCAGATTCATAGTGTAAAAGAACATGTCAAGAAAATGCATGAATTCCCTTCAAGAGCAAGTGGCTGTCAACACTTTGCAGACACTGAGCCACTTAAAAGTATATTCAAGGCACTAATAAAATTTTCCATGTGAATTATTTCCTCTTACCTCTTTAGCATGAAGTTAACTTTTTCAAAGACTTTTACTATGAGTGAGTTGTATTTTGAAATTGAACCTTTGAATCATACCAATGATTTTACAGTTGAATTTTTGTATGATTAGCTTTATTATGAGGATGATTATTTACTGCATGGGTAAATATTTTTTCAGATTTTTTCATTGTATTAGAATAATTTAAATAACTCAGAAGAATTTGAAATTTTTATTGGAATAGTTCAGAATATATTGTTTCTCAGGCTTGGCTAAGAGACATTAAAAAACACATCAAGGATAAAAATATCAAAATTATTATATTTATCTCAGTTAAAACATTGGCTGTATGAGTGAGCTAATCATGGCCCAGCCAATGGAGTTCCTGCATCCCCTGAGAGGTACCTGACCTATTCTACTAAGTCCAACCAAGAGGGGGCTAACACTGCCAGGGCAGCAAAGCTCACCCTACAACTAAAAGTATTCTTAAGTAATTGCTAACATATATATATATATATATATATATATATATATATATATATATATGCACCACACTGCATGGCATGTGAAACTTCCCCAACCAGGGATCGAACCCATGCCCCCTGCAGTGGAAGAATGGAGCCTTAACCACTGGACCACCAGGGAAGTCCCATGCTAACAGCTTTATTTTGTTAAATAATTTTCCTTGGAGAAGATTTCCCCCTTTTCTTTCCAGTCTTGGAACTGAATTCGGAGCTTCAGTGTACTTCTGCTATTGTTATAAAGACATTATTAAACCTCGACATTCTTATTAGGTCAAAGATTTGTACTAGTTTACTTTTATCCAGGTTTTGTTTGAGACTTTGTATTTACTGACAGATGCTGTACATTATTATACCATTAGCTACCTATTTTAGGAAACTAAGTTCTGTAATTTGGTTTTCTTGGTTTGAATCCCATTCTGTCTTTTCCTAGCTAGGTGCCTTGGGCAATTTCTTTAACTCCTCTCTGCCTTCTTATTGTCCCCTGAGGTAATAGCTAACTCTTAGGGCTGTTCTGAATAAGATAATATTGCAAAGTGCTTAGAACAGTATCTTACACATAGTAAACAGGGATAGATATCAATTGTTATCAACATTCTGTGCAACATCTAAGTTATATTATAAATCTTTCCTAAAGGAGTGAGTTCCTCTGAATTACAGAAATTCCAACTAATTAAATCCAAAGGTCTGAATATTCTAGAAGAGTGGTAATGGATTAAATTCTTGGAAAAGAAGTTCAGAAGAGTGAAATCAAGCACAGTAGTGAAGAAATACTTTACTTGGGAGATCTTTGAGGAAGATAGACAAGAAAGAAATAAAAGCACAAAGACAGGAAGAGAGTTTTGGAATGTGCTCAGATTTATATAAAATAACAAGTACAATATTTAAAATTTTAATAATAGGAGCATGAAGATAGGAAAGCAATGCCAATTTAGGGATAGTTGCAAAAGAGCATCAAAAAGTAAAAAGAGAGTTATACGACTGCTGTAAAATGATTGGTTTTTACCTATCATTTAGGAATTAAAAGATGGTCTCAATCTAGGATTTGAGAAGTTGAAGAAATTGGCCAGATTGTTAGGAAAATTTTCAAGACAAAAAGTAGGACTTGAGTTTATCTTCAAGGTGAAGTAAGAATTCAACAGAGAGGTTTTAAGAGTAGCATATCTGGAAGAAAGAATTGGAAGAAAAAATTGGCAGCAGGAAGAAGAGACTGCACCAAGCATGTCAGACATCCCAGTCTAACAAACTTGAAGGTTCGTGAAAAGACAGGAGAGAGATTAAAATTGGTAAATTAAAGTAGTGGCTATATCCTGAGAAATTATAATAATGCAAGGAACTTCCTTTACATTCTAAGAATTCAATAGAGTCATTGGATGGTTGTATGTGTATTTGTTTGTCTGTTTTGCTTTTAACTGAAGAATGTTCTCCAAAGTGAGGTCATAGTAGAGTCACTTAGAAAGCTGTTGCAATAATTTAGGCATGACTTGAAAAGACTCAGAACTTGAGCAGAATGAAATCACCTCCCACATGTTAGAATGGCTGTCATCCAAAAGGCAAAAGATAACAAGTGTTGGTGTGGATGTGGAAAAAAGGGAACCCTTGTACACTGTTGGTGGGAATGTAAACTGGTGCAGCTAATATGGATAATGGTATAGAAGTTCCTCAAAAAATTAAAAATAAAACTACTTATATGATCCAGCAAGCCCACTTCTGGGTATATATACAAAGGAAATATTTTTAAATCAGTATCTGGAAGAGGTACCTGCACTCCCATGGTCACTGCAGCATTATTCACAATAGCTAAGATATGGAAACAACCTAAATGTCCACTGACAGATGAATGGATATAGAAAATGTGATAATGTAATATATGTATGTATACACACACACACACACTGGAATATTATTCAACCTTTAAAAAGAAGGAAATCCTGCCATTTGTGACATCATGGATGAACCTGGAGGACATTATGCTCAGTGAAATAAGCCAGACACAGAAAGACAATACTGCATGATCTCACTTATATGTGGAAGCTGAAATAACCAAACTCAGAAACAGAGACTAGAATGGTAGTTGCCAGGGAGGTGGGGGAAATGGGGAGACAAATTTTCAGTTGTGCAGGATGATTAAGTTCTGGGGAACTTATAGTTACAGCATGGTAACTATAGTTAATAATACTGTATTGTGTACCTGAAATTTGCTAAAAAGGTAGATCTTAAGTGTTCTCACCACAAAAAAAGTAACTATGCGACGTGATGGATATGTTAATTAGCTTGACTGTGATAATCCATTGCATAATGTATATGTATATCAAAACATCACGTTGTGTACCTTAAATGTATACAATTTTCATTTGTCAAAAACATATCTAAAAAAGAATGGAAAAGAAATGCCTGATGAAATGTTATTTTCTTTAATTGTATCAGAATCAGTGTGATTGAATGATGTCTTCAAGGATTCTCAACTGAATTTGGTGGATCGTGGTGACAGAATGACAAGCAAAAATCCAGGTGTAGTGTTGAAACTAAGGGAAAGTTAGCAAGAAACTGTCCATAAGCTTTAAATATGTCCATCAGACATCATGGAATCACTAATGGCCAATTCAATGCCTATCTTTTGATAGTGTGGTTCCAATTTTCTCTAGGTCTCCAGGGAAAAAGGGATAAAGGGATAAAGCCAATTTTCTTCTTCTAAAAATCTATTTTTAAAATTTTTTTAGACTCAGGCTACCACAAAATTAATGATTCCTTTAGCAACTGCACGTTTCATTTTTTTCCAAGGTCCTCCAGGCTACTTCTCTGGAGAGTACACAAAATTTCCACAGTGCTATTTTTGTAATCTAAAGCAGTTGTGCTTTCAGGCCTGATAATACAACTGTAATTTTAATTTATCATCCTGCCACTCAGTAAAATGCTGTAAAAACATTGGAACACTTAAACCCATCGTTTATTTCTGCACTTGTCAATGACAGTCTTCTGTACTTGTCAAAATCATTTAAACTGCGCTACGATAGCATATACAATATCACAAATAAATTGGGTAATCAATCGTGTTTATATATATTTTGACACTGGTGTCTTGAATGCATGGGTTCCAGGACATAGTTTTAAGAAGCAAGAATTCATTACACTTCAATAATAAAATACAGTAAAGTCATCAAAGAGTCTTCCTCAATTCTTACAATTTAAAAATGTCTTAGGAAACAGAGGGGCTGATTGTGACTGAAACATCTTTTGTTTCTTCAGTGAAATGTTCTCCTCAGGTAAAAGGAAGTAATTTCAGATTATAGCAGGGAGGAATATAGTGTTACCTGGAGGGAAGAAAATACATAGGATGATCAAGTATATTTATTTAAGTTCTGCTTATAAAGAAAGCAGTGGTGCAGGACTTTATAGCTGATGATATTTCAAAAGAGTGTTATCAGCACTTTCACTACTATCTAATTCATTCGTATAATAAAATGTCACATTAAGCCAAATGTCACAGTTCATATCAATTTTCCTTTGAGAATTGGTAACATTATATATCATAGGCAGCCTCCCCCGCCAAGTTTGGATGAGATCTTTGATCATAATAAATTAAAGCATTTAAAATTAATCTATCATTTGATATAAATATATGTAGAAATAAAAAGCACCTGTTCAGTCATTAAATCCATTCAACCCAATAACAAATTTGATCTCATACAGGTTATATGTCTGTATAAGACAAAATGTTGTTAAAATTGTAGCTTAAATAATATTGACTAAATAATCTAACTGTACCATTTAAACTCTTAGCCATTAAAATTTTCACCATTTAATTATTTTTAAAAGGCAAGTCTAATGAGATTTAAAATATGTGGAGGATTTCAAATCACTTCATTATTACACAATTCTAACTTAGCCAAAGTAATTTATAGACATCAAATACCTATACATAAGAAAATAAATAACTAAACTTGGCATACATAAAATCCCACCATGTGAAGAACTAATCTTGAGTGATATTATGGAATCAAATCTAAAGCAATAAAGGCTTTGACAGGTATGATAACTTAAACAAATACCACTGTTTCCTTATTGCCACCAGCACTGTTGTTGATGAACAAGTTTCTAAAGTGTCAAGCCATATTGGAAAGGGTATGCATATAATCTGATTGATGAAAGATATATTTATTGAATGTATATATGAATAAAATAGAAATGGTGGCTCAGATAATTTAGATGCCATGTGTAGAAATACTGCATGAAGAGAGTGCTATTGATTCAATTTGAAATGAAATCTTAGTCTCCTGTACTTTTAAAATCTGTTCTGAAAACAATCGCTCACTGGAAATAAGTATGAAAAATAAATAAAGTGCTTTGCTTTCATTAATCTGAAATCAACCCAACTCAAAGGAAAGAAAATTAGTTAAGCTTATTTGAAGAGAATAAATTCTTGCTCCTATTTTAACTCCATAAAATATACCTAAAGCTGGCTTTCCAATTGAATCATACCTGATTATCTAAATAATTTCCTGGAAGCAAGCACTCTTCTTAGAGGGTTCAAGTTATTAACTAGCCTTTATTTTTTGTTGCTCACTGAATCATTACTGATTCTCACATAGATAAAATAGATATTATAACTCTTTTAAAACTGGAAAACTGAGACATAGAGAGGTGATGTAATCTCCATAAAGACACATAGCACATTAGTAACCATTTTGGAATGGAGTCCAGCCTAGGCCTTTTGCTTAAACAGCTGCCAATTTCATGCATACTAACATTTTATGCTCTCTTCTGAGTTTCATATTCATTTGAATCATCATGAATGCCTAAATAATAGCTTTAATTATTCATGAAAATAATTATGTACATAAAAAGTTATTTATTGCTTTTAGAGTCATTGTGAATGCCAGATTTGCATTATAAAAGTGCTGGCAAAACTTTTGAAGCCTCACTTTTCAATTAAATTCTGTTCATCCAGCCAAGAATGACTAATCTATATTTCATCAACCTCAAAATGTGACCTTTTCAACACTTTTAATGACATTTTCAAAATACAGAATATTTTTTGATTCAAAAGATTTCCTACTTAATGCTGCAGAACAAATCAGTTATCACAGCATAATCAATAGTGGCCAAATATTAGCAAACGGAAGGCATCGCTTGTGCTTTAAGAGCTTATCAGCGAAAAAAATACATTGAGCTGCTATATTTCTGCATGGTAACTAAGGTTTATATTAAAATGAAAAGCCAACCCCCAAATGTTTTATGTTTTTAGAAACCTTACTATTTCTTCTGTGAACTTTTTGTTAGATCACACTCAAAACTCAACATTTAGAACCTGCAGGCCATGTTCAACTTCAAAATGATATAATGGTGCCTGTGGTTTGACTCAATGGTAAGCTACCCTTGACTATAGCTTCCCCTTAGCTTCAATGAAAAGCATATGAAAGATGGAGCACCTGATGAGACATTTCTCTCAGATATTGGCTAAATTATCATATCATGCAGGAGGTATTTCAATGAAGTATATTTTATAGCCCAACTGGATACTAAAAATCTTGAAAACTGTTTTAAAAAGTGAGGCTTTCTAAAGAATTTATTTTTAAAATGTGTTCCTTAATCATGGGCCCTTGATTATCCACATTAATCTCAGTAGGCCCATGGCAGGCTAAATACTCCAAGTTCCCTTATAAAACAACCAAGTCACAGATTAAGGCACTGCCTGATAAATCAAAGCACTCAGTCCTAATTTTCTTCAGTCATCAGGTTTTCATCTGAAGCTCTTGAGAAAAAATTTGATAGCATCTCTGCCTTTTGCACAATGAACAGCTGTTCAATTCCAATAAGTGCATCAATTCATTATTTGAAGGGCACTGTGTGTGTGTGCAAAATATTATGTGAGAACAACATCAGCTGCTGTTCTAAACTAACCAACTACACAAGAATAGTTTCCTATTGCATGATTGAATACTGAGCTTTCCTTCCATATTACAAAGATCACACACCAAATTATCATTGCTGGAGAATTTAGTAAAATATTTAGACATTTATTTTTGACAATGACAGATGGAGGGTGATGCTAAATTATTTAGACTTAAATAACTAATATGTTGAAACTATTCTGCAATTCACAATATTTTTGAGAACACTGTTAATGGCTTAATATTTAAACTTTCAAAGTACAAGTTAAAAACAAGAAGTGAATGTTATGATGCCATTTCATTCTAATCAAGACTTCATTTCCAGGATCTTTATCCTTAGTTCTGAATATCAATTCAGTTATATTTAGGTGAAATTTACACAGTGCAAAATTCTGTTCAAGTAATCTTGCTAGGTGCAAAGCAAATTATAAAGGTGGATTAGACCAGTGTTTCTCAGGGACTCAGTAAAACATTGCCAATCCATGAATTGTTTTTTACCAGTTTATGACTAATTAAAGTACAAAAAAGACAAATAAGCATTTAGAAACCTTTATTGCATTTTGATACTGCTGTGACATCTAAGTGTATGATATTGTATTTTATGAAATTATTAGTCTGTGATGGATTGGTAATTTTAAAATTAAAAACCTGGTCCCTCACTACAATAAGCTGAGAAGCCTTGGTTAAAACTAAGTCTTTGTTTCAAGGACATTATCATCTAATGATGAGGATAAAAACAAATGAGTTGGTATCTATAATACAAGACATTGCTTGGTAACTCTAACCTAAAGAAGATAAAATAAAAATAGGCAAATATCTGTAATGTAAGCCATTACTTGATTATCCTTGAAAGACAGGTGGTTATAAACAAAAAGTCGTCAGACTGTTGATATGGGACCCAGTCAGGCAGGTTTGGTTTCTGTTTTGGAGATAGCTAGTAGTATCATTTGGCTACACCAAAGGGTATCTTAGAAGAGACACTGAATTTTTAACTGAAAAATTAAACAATGACCACATCAGAAAGACTGTAAATCCCTGACTGTGTTTCAATCTTTCATCAACTCCTCCCTCCCTTCCCTCTCGTGCCTCCTCTCTCTTCTCTTCTTTGCCTTCATTCTTCCTCTCTCTCCTCCCATTCCCCCATGTTTTCTACTCCTACCCCTTTGCTTTATCTCCCTCTCCCTTTTCCTTTCTGCTTATTCTTTCATATTCCTCATTTTTAAAAATATATGCCCCCAAAAGGAGCTTATGTCTTCTTGTCTAGTCCTCAACTATCCCCTTTGCTTTGCAATAGATTTCACCATTAGAAGGAACGATGGTATACGTGAAATGTTTGCTGGGTGCCAGAAATGACATTAACTGCTAACACTCCAACCGATGCTCTAGTTTCACAATTGAGAAAAAAATTCTGCCACTATCTTAATGGCCTATGAAAAAATTAAGGTAAACCCAAAATACCATAATTTTTCAACATTAGACTAGGATAAGACTTCTTTTTATTTAAGACTTAGCAGTTTATCCTCTCTGAGGAAACTGACTATCCCAGAAGACCTGGATATGCTGACATTTTACAATCTCAATAAACTCCTAAGACCCTGCCCAATCACACTCCAATGAGACCAACAGTCAGCAAGACGTGCACATGTACACACACACACACACACACACACACACACACAGAGCTACTTGTCAGGTTTTTGGTGCCTTGCTCTGAATTATGGCCAACCAGCAAAGGACCACCAGATATTTGAAAAACTACTCTAACATGAAAGAAAGACACCCCAGAGAAAATCAGAACTCTACAGAAATAGAGGAAATAGAGAGAGTGTAAAAGTAAACTAAACAAACCAACAAAAAACTCTAAAAATGTATAACTACTATCCCTAGATATAGGAAAATATGTCATGTTTATGTGCAAAGGAATAGTTAAAAAGGAATATATGGAGAACAAGAAAATTTTCTTAGAAATTAAATTAAGGGACTTCCCTGGTGGTGCAGTTGTTAAGAATCTACCTGCCAATGCAGGGGACACAGGTTCATGCCCTGGTATGAGAAGATCCCACATGCAGTGGAGCAACTAAGCCTATGTGCCACAACTCCTGAGCATGCGCACCACAGCTACTGAGTCCACATGCCACAACTATTGATCCCGTGTGCTGCAACTACTAAAGCCTATGCGCCTAGAGCCTGTGCTCCACAGCAAGAGAAGCCACCGCAATGAGAAGCCCATGCACTGCAATGAAGAGTAGCCCCTGCTAGCCGCAACTAGAGAAAGCTGGCACAGTAACAAAGACACAACACAGCCAAAAATAAATAAAATTTTTAAAAAAGGAATTAAACTAAAAACATTATAAGAGAAATGAAGAATTCAATAAAAGTTTGGAATATGAACTTAAAAGACCAAAAAGACAAAGCGATGAAAAACAGTAAAGGCTCTAAAATAATTAGAGAGTTACTCCAGGAGTTCAATATCTAGTAAAAGTTATTTCACAAAGAGAAAACAGAGGACATTATCAAATAAGTAATGCAATAAATGTCCTAAAACTGAAAGATATGTGTTTTCAAATAGAAAGACACTCAGCACAATGAATGAAAGATGACTCAAACTATGGCAGATTAATTACTATAGATAAGAAGACCTTAAACCTTCAAACAGAGGAATAAGAGACACAAAGATTCTGAATCAGAACGACATCAAATTTCTCAATATTAGGAAAACTTACAGACAATGGAATAATGCTTTTTAAATTCTGAGAGAAAAATATATTCAACCTGAAGATCCAGACTGTCAATCCCACCACACACACCATCAATCAAGCATGAAGACTGGAAAAGATACAGTGGACTCTTGTTATCTGTGGTAGTTATCTTCCATAAATTCACTTCAACCACTGCATTAGCAAACACGCAGTCATTGCTCCCAGGGGAAGTGTAGGATTAAGTTCCTGTGAGCCTCTGATCACATTTTTGCTAACCAGTCAATACATAACCTTGCTTTATGTGTGTTTCTCTTTAAAGACAGCTTATTTCCTGTATGCTGCTGGTTCATTAGCATTGAACTCATAGCCAACAGCACCATACTTCTTGCTTGAAGGAAACTTATCTAACACAGGCATTTTCTTCCGAAGGCACACCACAGACTTCTTGTGCTTAGGAACACTAGACAGCACTTCAGCACTTTGTTTGAGGGCCATTTCAAATAGCAAAATCACCAACAAAACACAAAAGTACAAAAAAAGTAGCACTAAACAGACCACGAAAAATAACACTTGTTTACAGTGTGAGAGGTAAAACAAGAAGGCAGGGTATCGTCTTATTCAATCTCAACTGGAATGCTGCCTCAGCGACTGAAATATTCTGCTGCTCTGTGCATGTCTCTGAATGACCATGAAAGCATTGCAATACTGAATTGGGAGTTACAAGTAAACTTTGCAAATTCACAAATACAGAATCCATGAATAATGAGAATCAACTGTATTTTTTAGAAATCTAAGGATTAACAAACCTTTTCTAAGAAATCTCCTGAACCTTGTTTCACCAAAATCATTGAATTAAAAAAAAAAAAAAAAAAAAAAGAGGGTCTAACACAAAAGAGAACCAAGTCTCCTGGTGGCTGGTGAAGAGGAGTCCCAGGATGGTAACTCTGTAGCAGACCTAGAGAGGACCAGTCTGGGGAATGGAGAACTCCAGGAAGAATGAAAAAATAAGGCCAGTATAAATACCAAGTCAACAACAGTTTTTAAGAAGGAAATGTAATTATTGCACAGTATATTACCCAACTGTAAACAATATTTACTTGGTCATAACAGTGAAAACACTGAAAATTGACTTAATCAAAGCAGAAGAGAATTAATGAGAAAGAAACCATGGAAGCTTCGAAAAAACATTGGAAAAAATTCTTCAGTACAAGCAAACAGAGCAGTATTCTGAGGCTCAAAAAGAACTCATTTATTTGAATAAAATTTAATTCTATTCAGAATGAATAGGTGGTCAAAAGGTACAAACTTCCATTTATAAGGTAAATAAGTACTAGGGATGTAATTACAGTATGGTGGTTATAGTTAATACTATATTATATGTTTTGAAAGTTGCTAAAAGAGGAGATCTTAAAAGTTCTTATCATGAGAAAAAATGTAATTATGTGTGGTGATGGATGTTAACTCAAATTATTCTGGTAATCATTTTACAATATATACATATATCAAATCATTATGTGTACATTTGAAACTAATACAATGTTATGTCAATTTTGCTCAATTTTTAAAAAAAGATTTATTTCTAGAAACAAGAATATTATAGAAAATGTCTGTTAATTTAGCTCAGTAATGCTCAGAATGAAAGTATCTTTGAGAAACGTTAGTAGGTTATGATAAGATATTAATCTAGAAAATTTCAGTATCAACAAAACTCCTGATTAAGTGCAATGCTTCATTTGAAGCAATAAATGGCAGATTTGATACTACAGGGGGAAAAATCCAGTAAGTGGTATATACCCAGAGAAAAATTTGATAAATATTCCCTGAGTAAAATAGAGGAAAGGGAAGTGGAAAAATGAGAACAAAGAAAAAAATGGATGAAAGACCATTGGGTTTTATCTGTAATAATATGTGTTCCCAAAGAGAACGTGAAAGAGTCAGTAATGAAAGGTAAAATATAATTCATTGATTTTAATGAGATTTTTAATATTTGAAATGTAAAGAAACATATAGGTATCCATACCAAAAGAGAAATCTAAGAGAAAAATTAAAACTTTAAGAGAAAAAATAATGTTGGACTCAGTTTTCTTGGTGATGTGAAGAGAATGATGGACGTAGTTTTGAGAGAAAGGATTGTAACACAACAATTCTGTGTTCAGCTATGTCATTTTTCATTTATGAAGGTAATAGAAAGATGTCAACAGAAAATATGTTATACCGTGTACCAAACGCAGACAGAATTCTATAAATGTAGCTGCTTGTCTGATTTTGTCCACCCTGTGTTACCGACTGGGTTCTTGTCTTCCTTAAGCAACAGAAATTGATAAGAGGCCAGACAAGAAATTCAGGCAAGGCTTTAATGGGGCCGCTGCTGCAGTAGCGGGGAGTGAGAGCAAGTAACATGTTCCCTTGCTTGCTCCCTGGGTGGGAGGGTGAGCTGGTTCCTTATATGGAGTGAGGGTAGGGGTGTGTCCAGGGGTTGGGCTGGAGGGGTGGCTTAGGGGGTTTGCCCATCCCTTTGGTGGTGTTGTGTGCAGGGGACATGCCCAGTACCTGCATTTACTCCTGACCCCCTGCTTTTGCTCCTGGCTCTTCAGAAGTAGCAGTTGGGTTTTTGGTCTTTTTGTATCTTGTCGTCCATAATTTGCCCCAACTGCACATGCACGCAGTTATTTGCAGTCCTTTATAGTTTCTTTGTATTTTATTGCTTGAGACATTTGTCCAGGTGCAAACATTGTAGCACTGCAGCAAAGGGTCCCAGGTCCCAGCCTGTTTCACCTGGACACCAACATCATAAAGATCAACTTAATTATAACAATTATTTAGTCATGTTCTTTAACTGGGAAATTCATGAAGCAGGCTAAATGATTGCTTGAGAATGATTGTGGGAAAAATTTGACATTTCTAAAGTTCATCTAGAGATGAGAATATAAAAGAAAATTTTGAAGGGTGGTAATTATGAGGGAGACTATCTCTTCTACAAACATGAAATTTAGGGATAAGAATTGCCTTATTATCAGTGGGGATAAAATAAAAACCACAATAAGCCATGTTTATACAAGAAAGTGATAATTGACAAAGAGTGCAAACCAAGTCAATGAGGAGGGGACGAATGATTCAATATGCTCCTTTTTCTTCTATAAAATTTATAGGAAACACTCATCTTAAGTAATAGGTGTTTAGTGCAATATGAGTTTGTAATAAAAAGAACATAGAGGTTATCTCTTAATAGTTAGGTATTTTGTGAAAATGGGCAATTTAAAAAACCAAGTAAATGTGCATAATGGAAGAAAAAGTTTAGTGTATAAAGATTTGCTAAAACTTTCAGGATATTTTTGAAAAAAATAGTGATAAAAGCTGACATCCCAATTCTAATTTAAATAGTTTTACTATTTTACATTAATTCCTTCTTGTTTCAGATACATATCTATTGTATTTAAGTAGTTTTCTTCTTACTATTTTACTTATGATATATTATAAGGAATGTCTCATAAATTTTACCTAATGCCTGTCTATCATCTACTAATGAAAATCATATTTTTCCTCCTTTAATTTCTTTTTGTGCCAGATTGTTTATAGATTTCCAGGCTTCAAACTAGTTTACATTGACTTACCATGTTGCTCTTTTATCTAATGAGATTAAGGCTGAATTCCTTTCTTTTTCATATTTTGTCTTTAACAATGAAACCTCTAAAACTGTAATTTTTTTTTTTTTTTTTTTTTTGGTCAGGTTCTTACTGTGACCCATAGGTTTTGGAAGAAGCATTCTTTTTATTTCTTTCTAGATAATATAAAAGTTCAATTTTTATTTCTTCTTTAATTCTAAACCAATTTGATTGAAGAGAGTCAGGGAATCTAGAACTGGTGCCTAAAGGAAAGGGAGTCAGATTCAGGTCATCACCTTCCTAAAACCTGTATGTGAATAGCTAAATGTTACATTTTAACAATGTAATTTAATTTTAATAAAATCATGAAATTTCAGCTTGGAAGATATCCCAGAAATACATAATGCATTAATTCTCTTCTCTATAAAATCCCTAACAAATGGTTTTTTGGGCTCTTTTTGAGACATATGTGTTTGTTACACTGTGTTATGCTAGATCATATAATGTTTCCCCACAGTATTTTCCTTTTAATGATTCTGTTTTCTTTCCCAAACTACTAGAAGCTCAAGATATTTGGAACTCATTATTCTATTTCTTTGTTATACTTAGCAGTAACATTCTTCCTTGTAATTACTACTCTTCAATAATTGTCCTCTCTTCTGGAGCCACAGTGAATAAATTCAGTACCTCTTCCACTAGACAGCCTTTCAAATGTTTGAATAATTAGCTTCCTTCCTTCCCAAAGGCTTTTTTCTCTAGACCAAACAGTCTTATTTAATTCAACCATTTTTATACAGGGGCATTGTTTTGAAACTTACTGCCATCCTAATTTCTTTCATCTGCATGTGTTCCAGTTGGTTGAAATCCTTCTGAAACTTCACTGAAATACACTGAACTAAATATTTACAGGGAGGGATGTCTCAAAAGTGAAAGTGCAATGGAATTGTTACCTCCTTTTTTAATAGAAACTACAGTTCATTTAATGCTTTCTAATATTCCATTAGCTTTATGGTAGTGGTATCGTTCTCCTGGCTTATACTGAACTTGCAGTTGAAGAAAGTATCTAAATATTTCTTACAACAATATCTGGTAAGCCATAGACAAGGTGATTTATGCTCTGGACTTTAATTGGTTGTATTGATACCTTGCTTCTGTCATTTATGAAACCAGGATAATATTAATACTAACTCTAAGTATTTTTAAGACAATTAAATGATTTCATATATATAAAGCACTTAGAACAGTGACCAATGAATGCTAAACTTTCAGTAAATGTTAACGTTATCATTGGTGATATTATTATTACTCTTATCCCAGTTGACATTACTCTCAAATATTTTTATAAGTTAGTTTCTACAATGGGGAACATATGCAGTTGATATATTTACCCTTGAAGTAAAACGGTTTAGAAAAAACATTATAATCCAATAAGTTAAATAATAGTAATAATAAAAATATCAACTGTACAAGTTATGAAAAAAGATTCACTTACAAATAGACAACCTCTAACCTTTCACTATGTATCACATGTGGGCATTCTTTTTTTTTTTAATTTTATTGGAGATTAGTTGATTCACAATGCTGTGTTAGTTTCAGGTGTACAGCAAAGTGATTCAATTATACATACACATATATTCTTATTTTTTCAGATTTTTTACCCATATAGGTTATTACAGAATATTGTTTAGAGTTCCCTGTGCTTACAGTAGGTCCTTGTTAGTTATTTATTTTATATACAGTAGTGTGTGTATGTTAATCCCAAACTCCTAATTTATCCCTCCCCCACCACGTTTCCTCTTTGGTAATCATAGGTTTGTTTTCAAAATCTGTGAGTCTGTTTCTGTTTTGTAAATAAGTTCATTTGTATCATTTTTTAATAGGATTCCACATATAAGTGCTATCATATGGCATTTGTCTTTCTCTGTCTGACTTACTTCACTTAGTATGATAATCTCTAGGTCCATCCATGTTGCTGCAAACGGCATTATTTCATTCTTTTTTATGGCTGAATAATATTCCATTATATATATTTACCACATCTTCTTTATCCATTCCTCTGTCAATGGACATTTAGGTTGCTTCCATGCCCCGGATATTATAAGTAGTGTTGCAATGAACATTGGGGTACATGTATCTTTTCAAATTATGGTTCTCTCTGGATATATGCCCAGGAGTGGGATTGCTGGATCACATGGTAGTTCTATTTTTATTTTTAAAGAAACCTCCATAATATTCTCTATAGTGGTCGTACCAATTTACATTCCTACCAACAAAGTAGGAGGGTTCCATTTTCCCCACACCCTCTCCAGCATTTATTGTTTGTAGACTTTTTGATGATGGCCATTCTGACCAGTGTGAGGTGATACCTCATTGTAGTTTTGATTTGAATTTCTCTGATAGTGATGTTGAGCATCTTTTCATGTGCTTTTTGGCCATCTGTATGTCTTCTTTGGAGAAATGTCTATTTAGATCTTCTTCCCATTTTTTGATTGGGTTGTTTGTTTTTTTGATTGGGTTGTTTGTTATTTTGATACAGAGCTGCATGAGCTGTTTGTACATTTTGGAACTTAATCCCTTGTCAGTTGCTCCATTTGCAAATATTTTCTCCCATTCTGAGGGCTGTCTTTTCATTTTGTTTATGGTTTCCTTTGCTGTGAAAAACTTTTCAGTTTAATTAGGTCCCAGTTTTTTTGTTTTGTTTTTATTTTCATTGCTCTAGGAGGTGGATCAAAAAAGATCTTGCTGCAATTTATGTCAAGGAGTGTTCTGCCTATGTTTTCCTTTAGGAGTTTTATAGTGTCTAGCCTTACATTTGGGTCTTTGATCCATTTTGAGTTTATTTTTGTGTATGGTGTTAGAGAATGTTCCAATTTCATTCTTTTATGTGTAGATGTCCATTTTTCCCAGCACTACTTATGAAAAGAGTGTCTTTTTTCCATTGTATATTCTTGCCTCATTTGTCTTAGATGACCATGGGTGCATGGGTTTATCTCTGGACTTTCTATCCTGTTCCATTGATCTATATTGCTGTTTTTGTGCCAGTACCATACTGTTTTGATGACTGTAGCTTTGTAGTACAGTCTGAAGTCAGGGAGGCTGATTCTTCCAGTTCCATTTTTCTTTCTCAGGATTGCTTTGGCTATTCAGGGTCTTTCGTGTTTTCATACAAATTTTAATTTTTTTTTTCTAGTTTTGTGGAAAATGCCATCGGTAATTTGATAGGGATTACATAGACTCTGTAGATTGCCTTAGGTAGTATAGTCATTTTGACATTATTGATACTTCAAATCCAAGAACATGGTATATCTTTCCATCTGTTTGTGTCATCTTCAATTTCTTTCATCAGTGTCTTATAGTTTTCTGAATAAAGGTTTTTTGCCTCCCTAGGTAGGTTTATTTCTAGGTATTTTATTATTTTTTGATGCAGTGGTGAATAGGATTGTTTCCTTAATTCTGTTTTCTGATTTTTCATTGTTAGTGTATAGGAATGCAAGCAATTTCTGTGTATTAATTTTTTATCCTGCAACTTTACCAAATTCATTGGTGAGCTCTAGCAGTTTTCTGGTAACATCTTTAGGATTGTCTATGTAGAGTATCATGTCATCTGCAAACAGTGACAATGTAATTTCTTCTTTTACAATTTGGATTCTTTTTATTTCTTTGTCTTCTCTGATAGCATGGCTAGTACTTCCAAAACTATGTTGAGTAACAGTGGTGAGGGTGGACATCCTTGTCTTGTTCCTGATCTTAGAGGAGGCCTTCAGTTTTTCACCATTGAGAATGATGTTTGCTGTGGGTTTGTCATATATGGCCCCTATTATCTAGAGGTTGATTACCTCTATGCCCACTTTTTGAAGAGTTTTTATCATAAATGGATGTTGATTTTTTTCAAAAGCTTTTTCTGCATCTATTGAGATGATCATATGGTTTTTATTCTTCAGTTTGTTAATGTGGTGTATCACATTGATTGATTTGCATATATTGAAGAATCCTTGCACCCTGAGGATAAATCTCACTTGATCATCCCACATGATCCTTTTAATGTGTTGTTGGATTCAGTTTGCTAGTATTTTGTTGAGGATTTCTGCATCTCTGTTCATCAGTGATATTGCCCTGTAATATTCTTTTTTTGTGGTATCTTTGTCTGGTTTTGTTATCAGGGTGGTGGTGACCTCATAGAATGAGCTTAGGATAGTTCCTTCCTCTGCAATTTTTTGAAAGAGTTTCAGAAGGATAGGTGTTAACTCTTCTCTAAATGTTTGACAGAATTCACCTGTGAAAATGTCTGGTCCTGGACTTTGTTGGAAGTTTTTTAATCACTGTTTCAATTTCAATACTTGTGATTGGTCTGTTCATATTTTCTATTTTTCCTGGTTCAGACTTGCAAGGTTGTACCATTCTAAGAATTTGTCCATTTCTTCTAGGTTGTCTATTTTATTGGCACATAGTTGTTTGTAGTAGTCCCTTATGATCTTTTGTATTTCTGCAGTGTCAGTTGTAACTTCTCCTTTTTCATTTTTAATTGTATTGATTTGAGACCTCTCCCTTTTTTTCTTGATAAGTCTGGCTAAAAGTTTATCAATTACATTTGGTCATTCTTAAACATGTAGAATCTAAGAATGCCTAAACTGGATTGTCTTGGTTAAGGTCCAACCAGGAGACAAGAGACAGAAACCACACCAGTAATTTTAACAGGGAAAATGTAATATGAATAATTATGAACTAGGAAAATATGGTTGCCTACTTAAAAAAGGTAAAAGCGACTGCAAAAGGATATGAGAATAGAAAATGTAGGGAACAACTACTATCACTATGGCTGAAGGAGAGTATCCAAAGAAGGAACAAACTAGAAAAGCCTCTTTCTCCTTGGCTGAGATTCACATCTCATTTGGAGAGAGGCTGGCTGCAGCCCACTGGATGTCACAGGAGTTTGTTGGGGTGTTGGTGGACCGGGGATAATGAGTAGGCATCCTCCTGCTGGAGTGCCAGTGAGCTTCAGTGGGTGTCCTGTATGGTGCTGACAGCTGTGCCAGAGAAGCAAGGAGAAAAACACATGGAAACCAGGAAAAAGAAGCCCTTTTCTCTTCATTGACTTTCAGTTTTCCTTCAAGCACTCTCTACTGACAAACCCTAACATGGTGCCAGCTGCCAAAGGAACAATGTTTACAAGATCCAGCTCACAAAGCAAGAGTAAAAAGAAGGTGGATTTAGAGTAAGAGGCTATAAATTGATATTTATTGGTAGAAAGCTCTAACCCAACATGATCTAACCTGATTATAATTGTTTACACGTTCTAATATTAATCTTCAGGTGTTGAAAAATTCTAATATAGACATTTTGTTTCCTTACAAAAAGTAATAACGATAAATACTGTAGTGAAAAGTTCCACAGAAGTCTGATATTCAATTCAAAAAATATCTACTGGGTGACTACAAACTCCCTGTTTTTTCAGAGCTCACAGTCTAATCAGATAGACTCATGAATTGTCAATAACAATATAAATATGTTCAGATGGAAGTATGAATAAGAAGCTCTAAGAATGAAACCTGCACATTTGTGAATAAATTCAGCTAAAACAAAAAGATGTGTAATATGCTACAGGATATTGACATGAGTCTTCCTAGAATATTCTGAAAACTTCAGGGTCAAAAAATTCAGACAAATTAGAGTAAGTTCAAAGAAGGAAGACAGGAATGATGAATGGAACAGAGAGATTGGTTTGTGAAAGGAAAGGCTAACAGAAATAAATCTATATAGATTAGCTATGTGACAGGAAAAGCAGAGAGCTGACAAGCATGAGTCAGATGTAAATACAAAAAACTATAATCAAGGAATAGCACAGTAAGTGGAATTTAGTCTAACTACACAAACTTTTAATTGGGGAAGATGTAGGGCTTGAGTTATGCCCTAAGAATGGATTCATATTCAACAGAAAGAAGATACATGTGTTGACAGATGGAGAGCTTGAGCTAAGCCCCACAACCGGAAATTTCTGTTGAGCAGCCAGTTGGGTTAATGCAGAAGATTGTGTAGAGATACAAAAATATTTGTGTCTGAGAGAAAGGAGCTATTCTGTGCCACCTCAGAGAATAGGTGCTGGGAAAGTCTGAGTGATTAAAAGAGTAATTGAAGGAATTGTTAAAGAATGTCAGAAGAAGGAGCAGCATGTGGAGAGTGCTGAATGTCGAAGAGTCTGAACATTACCTCGGAGAACATGGGGAGTCATTGGAGGTTTTGTTGTTGTTCTTATTTGTTTATTTTTTATATTCTGTAAAAAGAATTGTGTAAACACAATTTTGGAATTATATGTGTGACTATCCTTCCTAGGGAACACAGCACAGAGAAGAGTAACAAGCATACCCCATTCAAGGTGACACTTCCAAAATCAGAATCCCTGTGTTAGCCAGAAGAGAGAAAAATATTTCTCTTTTTTTTCCCTCCTCTTTCTTGTCCCCAGAATTCAGTCTTCATACATGCTTCAATTAAATAAATCATCCTTTAAATGTGTGAGACAGTAAGCTTGACTCACAACAACTAACAGACCAGAACTCTTAAATGTACTGGGTGGATTGTTTTAATCTTTGAACTTCTTAGTCACTCCATCTTTCTAAGCTGTTAGGTCCTGGTTCACAGTTAGCCAGGAATTTTATAAATGTGCCATAATCCTTGGGTTCCTCCTCCATTCCAAAATCCTTGGTAGTCAATTGAGTATTTTGTCAATGCTATTAAGACTTAATAGCTTATTCCATTGTTTTTACATTTTGAATCCATGTGTGTATGTGTATCCACTACACACACACACACACACACACACACACTATCCAAAGTAAATATACAGATTTATTTGTATTCCCCAAAATGAAAATGGACAATTTTTTTGTCCATATACAGCTTAGCAAAGTTAGTAAAGTTCATAAATCTGTTCAACTGTATATACTCTGTATATACTCTTGGAAACACACATCAAATTTTATGACAAGTTAGAAGTAGAATCCTGTAGGTATCTCTGAGGAAAATTTGATTCACTGGGAACCTCAACTGTAGAGAAGTATGCTCTGGAAATTCAGTTATCTTACATTATAATTTCTGCATTCACAACTTCCATAGGTATTCTGAAGAATAGCTGTGCTAAAGAGAGAGAATAAACTTCATAAAGCACTGTTCTCCATATGTGTCCCACACTTTTCTACCACTAAATCTTGACCATCTAGAAGGACTACTTTTGAACGTTCACTTATCAAATCCCTACAACCTGTTTCAAAGACAAAAATGTCATCTCTTTCAAGAAACCTTGTTTGATTCCTTGTCCCAACAACATCCTATTTCTTCTGCCTATAAGCTCTCATAGTAGTTTATATTTGTATTTTGGCATTTATCAAATTGGCTTTGAATTATGTTCATATGTGTATTTGTCTAGTCCCTTAAACTAGATTGTACTTGCTTAATCCCTTAAAGCTTGAGGTTAGAAGCCACATTCTACTCATATGATATTATTATTCACAACTCCCAGTATTTTCCTTACAATAAGTATTCAATAATTGATTATTCAATTTAATTTAGGGATCAAGATATAGTAATTGAGAACGCTCCAATCATTATTGGTAGGATGTCTGTTAAGAAACCATTAAAATGCTCCCTCCTTGTGCTAGGAAATTTATTAATATTCTTCAGATTATATTTTAATGATGTTCTGTGATAAAAAATTAAAAGAAATACTTCTGTGTATTAGTTTACTCAAATAAAGCTGGTTTTATGAATTCAAAAGGGATTATATAAAATGGACCATATATACTGCAAAACCCAATGAGTTGTGATTTCTTCTTCTTATTTAAAAAGTTTAAATGAAATCCCAGGAAAGTTACTAGGTCTCATTTAATCTCCAGTAATGAAAAACAGTGTGATGTAGCTGGGTAGGGCAAAACAAAAAAGAAAAAACAGAGACAAAAGAATAGGGATGGGACCGACACCACAGGGAGGGAGCTGTGAAGGAGGAAAAGTTTCCACACACTAGGAAGCCCCTTCACTGGTGGAAACGGGAGGGTGGGCAAGGCAGGGGAAGCTTCAGAGCCACAGAGTAGAGTGCAGCAACAGGGGTGCAGAGGGCAAAGCAGAGAGATTCCAGCACAGAGGATTGGTGCCGACCAGCACTCACCAGCCTGAGAGGCTTGTCTGCTCAACTGCCAGAGCAGGTGGGGGCTGGGAGCTGAGGCTCCGGATTTGGAGATCAGATTCCAGGGAGAGGACTGGGTTGGCTATGTGAACACAGCCTGAAGGGGGCTAGTGCACAACAGCTAACCAGGAGGGAGTCCAGGAAAAATTCTGGAACTTCCTAAGAGGCAAGAGACCATTGTATCAGGGTGCACGAGGAGAGGAGATTCAGAGCACCGCCTAAATGAGCTTCAGAGATGGGCACGAGCTGTGGCTACCACTGCGGACACCAGAGGCAGGCATGAAATGCTAACTCTGCTGCTGCAGCCACAAAGAATCCCATGTGCAAGCACAGGTCACAATCCACACCTCCCCCACAACAGGAGCCTGTGCAGCACACCACTGCCAGTGTCCCGTGATCCAGGGACAACTTCCTGGGGAGAACACATAGCACGTCCCAGGATGTTGCAATGTCATGCTGGCCTCTTCTGCCACAGGCTCGCCCTGCATTCTGTACCCCTCCCTCCCCCAGCCTGAATGAGCCAGAGCCCCCTAATTAGCTGCTCCTTTAACCCCCTCCTGTCTGGGTTAAGAACAGACTCCAGAGGGCGACCTACATGTAGAGGTGGAGCCAAATCCAAAGCTGAAACCCGGGAGCTGTGCAAACAAAGAAGAGAAAGGGAAATTTCTCCCAGCAGCCTCAGGAGCAGTGGATTAAATCTCCACAATCAACTTGATGTACCCTGCACCTGTGGAATACATGAATAGACAATGAATCATCCCAAAATTGAGGCAGTAGACTTTGGGAGCAACTATAGACCGGGGGTTTGCTGTATGCGACTGACTAGTTTCTGATTTTTATTTTTACCTTAGTTTAGTATTTAGCACTTGTTATCATTGGTGAAT
This sequence comes from Balaenoptera musculus, assembly GCF_009873245.2. NCBI lineage: Eukaryota > Metazoa > Chordata > Mammalia > Artiodactyla > Balaenopteridae > Balaenoptera > Balaenoptera musculus. Next base: position 52,822,224 of record NC_045801.1, on the reverse strand, counting down.
TTCTTTATAGGTTTTGTTGCTCTCTTCTCTTTCTTTTAATTACTTTTTAAATTTTCTTATATTAATAATATTAATTTTTTTTATTTTGATAACTTTACTTTCTTTGCCTTCTTTCTTTCTTTCTTTCTTTCTTTCTTTCTTTCATTCTTTCGTTCTTTCTTTCTTTCTTTCTTTTTTTTCTCCCTTTTCTTCTGAGCCATGTGGCTGACAGCATCTTGGTGCTCTGGCCAGGTGTCAGGCTTGAGCCTCTGAAGTGGAAGAGCCGAGTTCAGGACATTAGACCACCATAGACCTCCTGGCCCCACATAATATCAATTGACGAGAGCTCTCCCAGAGATCTCCATCTCAAGGCTACGACCCAGCTCCACTCAACAATCAACAAATTCCAGTGCTGGGCACCCCATGCCAAACAAATAACAAGACAGGAACACAACCTCACACATTAGCAGAGAGGCTGCCTAAAGTCATAGTAAGTTCACAGACACCCTAAAACACACCAGCTGATGGTGTCCTACCCACCAGAAAGACAAGATCCAGACTCATTCATCAGAACAGAGAAACCAGTCCCCTCCACAAGGAAGCCAACACAACCCACTGAAACAACCTTACCCACTGGGGGCAGACACCAAAAACAATGGGAATTATGAAACTGAAGCCTGTGAAAAGGAGACCCCAAACACAATAAGTTAAACAAAATGAGAAAACAGAAACACACAGCAGATGGAGGAGCAAGGTAAAAACCCACCAGACCAAACACATGAAGAGGAAATAAGCAGTCTTCCTGAAAAAGAATTCAGAGTAATGATAGCAAAGATGATCCAAACTCTTGGAAATAGAATGGAGAAAATACAAGAAATGTTTAACAAGGACCTAGAAGACCTAAAGAGCAAACAAACAATTATGAACAACAAAATAAATGAAATTAAAAGTTTTCTACAAGGAATCAATAGCAGAATAACTGAGGTAGAAGAATGGATAAGTGACTTGGAAGATAAAATAGGGGAAATAATTATTGCAGAGAAGAATAAAGAAAAAAGAATGAAAAGAATTGAGGAGAGTCTCAGAGACCTCTGGGACAACATTAAACACACAAACATTCAAATTATCGGGGTCCCAGAAGAAGAAGAGAAAATAAAAGGGACTGAGAAAATATTTGAAGAGATTACAATTGAAAACTTCCCTAACATGGGAAATGAAATAGTCAGTCAAGTCCAGGAAGCACAGAGAGTCCCATACAGGATACATCCAAGGAGAAACACGCCAAGACACATATTAATCAAACTATCAAAAATTAAATATAAAGAAAACATATTAAAAGCAGCAAGGGAAAAACAACAAATAACACACAAGGGAATCCCCATAAGGTTAACAGCTGATCTTTCTGTAGAAACTCCAAGCCAGAAGGGAGTGGCAGGATATACTTAAAGTGATGAAGGAGAAAATCCTACAACCAAGATTTCTCTACCCAGCAAGGATCTCATTCAGATTTGATGGAGAAATCAAAACCTTTACAGACAAGCAAAAGCTAAGAGAATTCAGCACCACCAAACCAGCTTTACAACAAATGCTAGGGAACTTCTCTAGGCAGGAAACACAAGAGACAGAAAAGAACTACAATAGCAAACACAAAACAAGAAAGTGATAACAGGAACATACATATTGATAATTAACTTAAACATAAATGGATTAAATGCTCTAACCAAAAGACATAGACAGGCTGTGGATACAAAAACAAGACCCATATATATGCTGTCTACAGGAGACCCACTTCAGACATAGGGAAACATACAGACTGAAAGTGAGGGGATAGAAAAAGATATTCCATGCAAATGGAAATCAAAAGAAAGCTGGAGTAGCAATTATCATACAGACAAAATAGACTTTAAAATAAAAACAAGAGAAAAGAAGGACACTGCATAATGATCAAGGCATCAATCCATGAAGAAGATATAACAATTGTAAATATTTTTGCACCCAACATAGGAGCACCTCAATACATTAGGAAAATGCTAACAGCCATAAGAGGAGAAATCAACAGTAACACAATAATAGTAGGAGACGTTAAAACCCCATTTTCACCAATGGATATATTATCTGAAATGAAAATAAATAAGGAAACACAAGCTTTAAATGATGCATTAAAAAAAATGTACTTAATTGATATTTATGGGACATTCCATCCAAAAACAACAGAATACACTTTCTTCTCAAGTGCTCATGGAACATTCTCCAGGATAGATCATATCTTGGGTCAAAATGAAGCCTTGGTAAATATAAGAAAGTTGAAATCATATCAAGTATCTTTTCTGACAACAATGCTATAAGAATACATATCAATTACAGGAAAAAAAAACTGTAAAAAACATAGAAACACATGGAGGCTAAACAACACACTACTAAAAAACCAAGAGGTCACTGAAGAAATCAGAGGAAGTAAAAAATACCTAGAAACAAATGACAATGAAAACACAACAACCCAAAACTATGGGACGCAGCAAAAGCAGTTCTAAGAGAGAAGTTTATAGCAATACAATCCTACCTCAATTAACAGGAAAAATCTCAAATAAACAACCTAATCTTACACCTAAAAAAATTAGAGAAAGTAAAACAAACCCCAAAGTCAGTAGAAAGAAAGAAATCATAAAGATCAGATCAGAAATAGATGAAAAGGAAGTGAAGGAAGCGATAGCAAAGATCAATAAAAGTAAAAGCTGCTCTTTGAGAAGATAAAAAAAATTGATAAAGCATTAGCCAGACTCCTCAAAAAAAAAAAAAGGAAGAAGACTCAAATCAACAGACTTAGAAATGAAAAAGGACAAGTAACAACTGACACTGCAGAAATACTAAGGATCATCAGAGATTACTACAAGCAACTATGTGCCAATAAAATGGACAACCTGGAAGAAATGGACAAATTCTTAGAAAAGCACAACCTTCTGAGACTGAACCAGGAAGAAATAGAAAATATAAACAGACCAGTCACAAGCACTGAAATGGAAACTGTGATTAAAAAGCTTCCAAGAACTCAAAGTCCAGGAGCAGATGGATTCACAGGTGTATTCCATCAAACATTTAGAAAAAAGGTAACACCTATCCTTCTCAAACTCTTCCAAAATATAGCACCCCCATATTTTGGAACACTCCCAAACTCATACTATGAGGCCATCATCACCCTGATACCAAAACCAGACAAAGATGTCACACAAAAAAGAAAACTACAGGACAATATCACTGATGAACATAGATGCAAAAATACTCAACAAAATGCTAGCAAACAGAATCCAACAGCACATTAAAAGGATCATACAACATGATCAAGTGGGGTTTATCCCAGGAATGCAAGGCTTCTTCAATACACGCAAATCATTCAATGTGATACACCATATTAACAAATTGAAGGAGAAAAACCATATGATCATCTCAATAGATGCAGAGAAAGCTTTCGACAAAATTCAACACCCATTTATGATAAAAACCATCCAGAAAGAAGGCAGAGAAGGAACTTACCTCAACATAACAAAGGCCATATATGACAAACCACAGCCAACATCGTTCTCAATGTTGAAAAACTGAAACCATTTCCACTAAGGTCAGGAACAAGACAAGGTTGCCCACTCTCACCACTATTATTCAACATAGTTTTCAAAGTTTTAGCCACAGCAATCAGAAAAGAAAAAGAAATAAAAGGAATCCAAACTGGAAAAGAAGAAGTAAAACTGTCACTGTTCGCAGATGACAAGATACTATACATAGAGAATCCTAAAGTGCTACCAGAAAACTACTAGAGCTAATCAATGAATTTGTTAAAGTAGCAGGATACAAAATTAATGCACAGAAATCTCTTGCATTCCTATACACTAATGATGAAAAATCTGAAAAAGAAATTAAGGAAACACTCCCATTTACCACTGCAACAAAAATAATAAAATACCTAGGAATAAACCTACCTAGGGAGATAAAAGACCTACCTAGGGAGATAAAAGACCTGTAGGCAGAAAACTCTAAGACACTGATGAAGGAAATTAAAGATGATACCAACAGATGGAGAGATATACCATGTTCTTGGATTGGAAGAATCAACATTGTGAAAATGAGTAAACTACCCAAAGCAATCAACAGATTCAATGCAATCCTTATCAAACTACCAATGGCATTTTTCAAAGAACTAGAACAAAAAATTTCACAATTAGTGGAAACACAAAAGACTCTGAATAGCCAAAGCAATCTTGAGAAAGAAAAATGGAGCTGGAGGAATCAGACTCCCTGACTTCAGACTACACTACAAAGCTACAGTAATCAAGACAGTATGGGACTGGCACAAAAACAGAAATATAGATCAATTGACCCAGATAGAAAACCCAGAGATAAACCCATGCACATATGGCCACCTTATTTTTGTCAAAGGAGGCAAGAGTATACAATGGAGAAAAGACAGCCTCTTCAATAAGTGGTTCTGGGAAAACTGGACAGCTACAAGGAAAAGAATGAAATTAGAACACTCCCTAACACCATACACAAAAATAAGCTCAAAATGGATTAAACACCTAAATGTAAGGCCAGACACTATAAAACTCTTAGAGGAAAACATAGGCAGAACACTCTATGACATATATCACAGCAAGATCCTTTTTGACCCACCTCCTAGAGAAATGGAAATAAAAACAAAAATTAACAAATGTAACCTAATGAAACTTAAAAGCTTTTGCACAGCAAAGGAAACCATAAACAAGATGAAAAGACAACTCTCAGACTGGGAGAATATATTTGCCAACGAAGCAACTGACAATGGATTAGACTCCAAAATATACAAACAGCTTATGCAGCTCAATATCAAAAAACAAAAAACCCAATCCAAAAATGGGCAGAAGACCTAAAGAGACATTTCTCCAAAGAAGATATACATATTGCCTACAAACACATGAAAGGATGTTTAGCATCACTAATTGTTAGAGAAATGCAAATGAACACTAAAATGAGGTATCACCTCACACCAGTAAGAGTGGCCATCATCGAAAAATCTACAAGCAATAAATGCTGGAGAAGGTGTGGAGAAAAGGGAACCCACTTGCAATGTTAGTGGGAATGTAAATTGATAAAGCCACTGTGGACAACAGTATGGATGTTCCTTAAAAACTAAAAATAGAACTACCATGTGACCCAGCAATCCCACTACTGGGCATATACCCTGAGAAAACCATAATTCAAAAAGAGTCATGTACCACAATGTTCTTTGCAGCACTATTCACAATAGCCAGGACATAGAAGCAACTTATGTGTCCATCAACAGATGTATGGATAAATAAGATGTGGCACATATATACAATGAAATGTTACTCACCCATAAAAAGAAATGAAATTGAGTTATTTGTAGTGAGGTGGATGGACCTAGAGTCTGTCATACAGAGTAAAGTAAGTCAGAAAGAGAAAAACAAATACCGTATGCTAACACATATGTATGGAATCTACCAAAAAAAAAAAAAAAATGGTTCCGAAGAACCTAGGGGCAAGACAGGAGTAAAGACACAGATGTAGAGAATGGACTTGAGGACAGAGAGAGGGGGAAGGGTAAGCTGGGACAAAGTGAGAGGGTGGCATGGACATATATACATTACCAAATGTAAAATAGATAGCTAGTGGGAAGCAGCTGCATAGCACAGGGACACCAGCTCGGTGGGATGGGTGGGGGGGGGTGGAGGGAGACGCAAGAGGGAGGGGATATGGGGATATATGGATATGTATAGCTGATTCACTTTGTTATACAGCAGAAACTAACACAACAATGTAAAGCAATTATACTCCAATAAAGATGTTAAAAAAAAAAAAAGAGTGTGAGTGTGCAGCTCTAAACAATCACTTTACCACTTCCTATTTCCCATTAACGTTTGAGGGAATCTGAGGAAATAGAATATAGATACATTGTAAAGTAGAATAAAAGTTGTAAATGTGTTCAAGATTTAAAATTTCAAATATAAACTCTTTGTGTTAAATATTCAAAACTGCTGTTTCAGTTTTCTAAAAAGTCAATTACTGGGCTTCCCTGGTGGCGCAGTGGTTGAGAGTCTGCCTGCCAATGCAGGGGACACGGGTTCAAGCCCTGGTCTGGGAAGATCCCACATGCCACAGAGCAATTAGGCCCGTGAGCCACAATTACTGAGCCTGCGCGTCTGGAGCCTGTGCTCCGCAACAAGAGAGGCCGCGATAGTGAGAGGCCCGCGCACCGCGATGAAGAGTGGCCCCCACTTGCCGCAATTAGAGAAAGCCCTCGCACAGAAACGAAGACCCAACACAGCCATAAAATAATAAATAAATAAATTGTGAAAAAAATAAGAACTTTAAAAAAAAAAAAGTCGATTATTTGCCCTTTGCCACTGACCATGCCCCCAAATGACAAAAACGACATTTACAGGAATTAGCTTCCTCCTGGACATTGCCTTAAACATCTAATTTATTATCATTTTTATTTCAGTGGCCTAAGAACCAGATTGTCACAGAAAAGTACCAGAGTGAAAGTTGCAAAGGTTCCTCCTTTAACAGCGAAAATATATTAACTCATGAGCATAACAGCACCACTCTTGGCTTATAGCGGGGAATGGGGATCTTTTTCAATGTGAAAGACAAGTTTTTCCTACGAATACAATTCTAGGATACATAAAATACCTTGTAATGCTGAATATGACTCCTGGAAATGCCATTTTTGACATCTAATTTCAAATAGAGATTGACACAGAAAGAAAAAAGAAGGGATTTTTATGAGAGAGAGAGAATCTGCAGGAAGAAAAAAAAAAGACAAAAAAAAAAAAAAAAAAAGAATTGAGGGCGGGAGGGATACTGAGGAAAGCACAGCAGGCATGAATCAGACTTGCCCCGTGGTGATTCATCTCCTTGAATCTCTTCCTCTTCCTTGGAAATCCAGCTTGATTTTACAGCTTATGACCTGAGCCAACTACAGCCATGGCATTTCTGCTAAAATCCAAACCATTAAGACAAAAGCAGCCTTGCCAAGATCATACAGATTTTGTTTGTGCATTTTATTTCATTTTTAACTTGACAAGTAAAATTGAGTTTATGATGGCAGAAAGTGAGACTTGGAGATCAAACAATTTAGGATGCTTAGCTATAACTTGTTCTTGTAAATATGCCTTAGCAGTCAGGATTGAACAAAAAATAAGCAGATTGGACAAGATAAGTTAAGCATAGACTGAGAAAAATAAAAATACAATTTTTTTCTCATGCACTTTTCAATTTCCAGAAGGCTGGTAAATTATTGAAGTATTTCTTAAAGGTATAAGACATGAGTAGAATCATCACTCTCATCCACATTAATAATAGTTCATATTTTCTTCTTGCTATTAAACTCCACTGTCTGAAGTTATAATGTATTTTAAAAGAGTTTCAGAAAAAAAGGTAAAACACTTTAGCCACTATTCTCTCTCTATTTGGTCACATCGGAAAATACTGAGAATTAGCACTGTGTGGAAATTACTGTCCTATCAAGCAATAGCTATTTAATGCATCTAAAATGTCTATCACTATGTCTGATGCTTAGGTTAATATCAAATTAATGTATTAGAATCAGTAACTTCTCAACATTATTTAATTATTGTCATTATTTTGACTGTTATTATTTAATTTCAAAGATAGTTCCCAGGTCCTTAAGAAAGACAAGGCAAGAGGCTGGGAGAATATTTACATGTCAAAGTGACAGAGAATTTATCAATACAATTACAAGTTTTCTGAATAAATGCTCTAAGAAAAGAGAGGTCAGAGGACTATATTCAGGAAGAAATCTCTCTATAGTTTAAGCAAGCTGGGCAGGATATTAAGGCCATCTTGATCACCACTAGACTGTGAGATTCCTGAGCAAAACCAAAACTATTTCGCTTCTAAATGCAAGTGCCTCTTACAGTTCCTGACACATAGGTCCTAACTCAAGTTTTGGCAAATGAGCATATGAATGACTATGCTGTACTAGAATACTTATCTGTGTTATTTAGGATATTTAATATATCTAGACCTCAGTGTCCTGTAAAATTGGGATAACACTCTACATCTTATAGACTATTGTTAAGGTTAAATCAGATTATGCATGGAAAAGCACCAAGAATAGTGTTTCAATAACTAGAATGTTTCCTTCCCCAGGCATCATGTTTCATAAACAAAGTCTCAACAAAATTCTTAAAATGATATATTGTTTTGATTATCTTTTTTTTCTTTGCCTTGGCTGTTGGGAACTTCATTTGTGTTATCCAAACATGAATATTATTATACATACATTTGTATTCAACAAACATATTCTTTTCCCCCCCAGCTTTATTGAGGTATAATTGACATATTGTGCAAGCTTAAGGTATAAAAGATGTTAATTTGACACACTTATATATTGCAAAATGATTACCACCATAGAGTTAGTTAACATGTCCATCATCAAATGAATGGATAAAGAAGATGTGGTATGTATATTCAATGAAATATTATTCAGCCATGAGAAAGAAGGAAATCTTGCCATTTGTGAAAACATGATAGACCTTGAGGGCATTATGCTAAGTGAAGTAAGTCAGAGAAAGACAAATCCTGCATGGTATCACTTATATGTGGAATCTGAAAAAGCCAAACCCATAGAAACAGTAAAATGGTAGTTGGCTGGGGCTGGAGTTGAAAGAAATGGGGCTGGTCAAAGCGTACGAACTTTCAGTTGTAAGATAAATAAGCTGTGGAGATCTACCAACATGTTCTTAAAAATAATCAGCCATAAGGTACAACAATGATGACTCATGACAAATGTGTATGAAAGTAGCATAACTTTTAACTTGAGACTTCCAAACAAAAGTTTGGATAAGGTGTCATCATATCCCTTATCTGCAGAAGAAACCAAATCACAATGAAAATTATATGTACTGCTATTTCAGGAAAGTTTTGAGGTGAAATTTATAACTTGGATTTGGTGCTAGCCAGTAGGTTTTCTTTAAAATCCCTCAACTTAACATCATAGTTGAGTCTAACACCAGCAATATCAACTAAAGCATTAAACATTATGACTTAAACAATCTGTGACTGTGGGGCAAAAATGGTTACTTTTGCTCTTACTGTTTCAGCAGTGGTCTCACTGTCTTCCTTTGTTTGCAGGGGTAGATATACAGCAGCACTGCTCTGGCTAGACAATGCTCGGTCTTCCATTAGACACTCACATGGACTAGGTCTCCACTTTGCATTTCAGAACTTGAGTTCAAACTCATTGTGTTCCATTAGACTGGTTGGAGGCAAAACAAACCCTCTCTGATGGGCTATGTATGCTATAGCAGGTTTTCTCCACCTTGCCATATGTAACGAGTGTCAGGACAAATACATACTTTTATCCGGAAAACCAGGAATAACAAGCCCTCCTCAATATGTTCTTTCAATTTTCCTAACATAAGAATAGTTATAAAGTAAAGGACCATTAAGTTGACCATCTGGGGAATATAAAATGACTTGCCTGTTGTACAATGGTTAAACATAGAATTACCATATGACCCAGCAATACTCCTTTTAGGCATATACCCAAAGGGGATCAAAGCAGGAACTCTAACAAATGCTTGCGCACCAAAATTCATAGTAGCACTATTCACAACAGCCAAGAGGTGGAAACAACCCAGCTGTCTATCAATGGATGAATAGGTAAACAAAAAGTAGTATATAAATGCAATAAAGTATTACTTAGTCATAAAAAAAATGGAATTCTGATATGTTACAACATAGATAAACCTTGAAAACATTACGCTAAGTAAGATAAGCCAAACAAAAAAGGACAAATATTGTATGATTCCATGTATATGAGGTACCTAGAATAGGGAAATTCGTAGCAACAGGAAGTAGAAAAGCAGTCACTGGGGCTTGGTGGGTGGGGGCAGGGGAAGGAGGGAATGGAGAAGTATTGTTTAATGGGTACAGAGTTTCAGTTTGGTATGATAAAAATTTTTGGAAATGGTTAATGGTGATGTTTGCACAACATTGTGAATGTACTTAATGCCACTGAATTTTGGCATTAAAAATTGACTACAGAAAGCTTAGAAAGGTAAATTTTATGCTATATATATATATATATATATATATATATATATATATATATATATATATATATATATATTACAACAATAAAATAAATGAATAAACATTTAAAATGATTACTCCCCTGCAGTAGAGATACTCCATTCATCACGAGATTAAATTTCTTCCAAGCTGGGGAGGGTTGCATGGTGTCATAAAAAATAGCTCCAGACATGGATTCAGAAGTCTTTCTCTGAAGCTTCAGCTCTGTCTCTTACTAGTGATTAAAATTTGAGCTAGCCCCTTAGGTCCCTTGCACATTAGTTTTTTCCAGTTACAGTATCCAACAGAGTTGTTGTGAGGACTTAAAATTAAAAGGAAATAATTCATATAAAGTGCTTTGTAAACAACAATTGTACAAGTGGATGGGGGAAATTTTTATTTTACATTCCTTTAAGGAGCTTGGTAATAATCTTATCACTAAAATGTACCTATTAATTCCTATTTAAATGCCCTAAATTATTGTTATTGTTGATAAGACTCAAAGTGGTTTTTTTTTAAATTTTTCTCTATATAAATTATTGATTCATAAGTTTTCAGAATAAAAAGGAAATGATGGATTTCTGAGGAAACTACATTTCTATTTACTTTTCTAACAATGAATGGGTCATTAAACCTTTCCATTTATATTATTTCTATACCATTTGTTTATTGTTCATTTAGCCTCAGTATACATACCTTAGGAAAAAAGGATAGCTATATTATATCTTGTCTGGGGGAAAAAAATGGTCCTACAAGGAGTACAAGTATTAAAAAATTAACTTTGCTTTCTGCTCTCATCTTCCATTCCAAACCACTCAATCCATTATCAGTCTTTACATTGTCAAACATATAATGAGTTTGATACAGCATTATATCCAATTAGACATTATCTTGTAAAACCCTTTGGATACATAATTACATTGAAAAATAAATATTTAAAAGTAACAAATGTATTGCTATTACATTATAAATTAATACCAAAATTGCTGTTGTCAACAAATAATTTTTTGTTTCCCTCCTTAGTGGTTATGTCTTTGACTATGATTACTACAGAGATGATTTCTACAATAGGTATGTAAATTTCTCATCCTTCTTTCCCTTTGATTTAAATTATATTTTAAGTGTTCCGTACATTTCATTTACAGGTATTATTGATTAACACACTTAAATAATATTTTATAGTAAAAAAAAAAAGTCCCAATAAAATATAAGATAGTCAGATTTTTCTATTTTGATTGTACTTACTGAAATATAGTAGATCTTGGACTTTCAGAATTCAGAGGTGCTTAAGCCTAATATTTGGTTTCTAATGTTTGGATGATATTCTAAAGATTTAATTAACCCATATTATTTTCCAGATCTGTAGTTGACTTGGAATTCTTCAAGACTGAGAGATTTATAAATTCAGAAAATGAGTACAACCTTCTAAAATACATCTGCTTTCATACAACACATAGATTCTGTAAAAATTGAGGACAATTCTTGCTTTGCATAGCAGTGTGTGACCATAAAAGAAAACCATGCAGAGTGATGTTAATAATCAATGGGGGGAAATAGGATTTTTCCATGACATTTAACAATTTTTTGTCAGAACATTAAAAACTCTCTTATGTTATAAATATACATATTTACACATGTATACATATATGTAAATTCCCTATTCATACGTATAGGAAAATACAGTGAAACTAATAGCTATTTAGTACACTAATTTAAAATTTTAACACTGTAATGTAAAAATACTGAGAATTAGTGTGCTTCATTTCTTTGTAAAAAAAGACTTATTGAAAGTAATTTGAACAGCACTTGCCTTCTTCTTTTATTATGATATGGAGAAAGCACCTCTTTTATCCCTTGGTGAATTGTCATACTCCTAACACTGGATCAGTTTTGACATTTTATTAATGTTGTGAACTACCTCTGAGACTTCCCTCAGTGTGTGGTTCTTTTGCCAAGTGTCACTTCCTCTGGGACATCTTCGTCCCTTTCCAGCACATCACCACCACTTTCCTCATTTATGTCAGTATGTTTTAATTTCAACTTACAATTGCATATTTTAATATAACATCTTTAATTTCCAATATTTTCCTTTTAGATGTAATTTTATGTAAAGGAATGCATTTATCTCTGGCTTAAACCACTATTTTGCTTCATCTGTGGGCATTGTGCTTAAGGAAGTCAATTTATGATACCTTGTGGGAATTTTTTTTTCAGGTGAACTGTATATCAAATAGCTTTGTGGATTTTGAAGGAACTTTTTTGGCATTCAGGGCCATTTTTAGGCTATGCAAAGCAATCCTTAGTGTTTTCTGGGGAGCATACTACTTAAAATTCATATAAACATATAGGATGTAATATATATATTTGGGATAAAAAATATATGTTTTATTTTACTAAGTTCCTCTGCCTCCATCTCTAGAGTATCTTGAATAGAAGTGTCCACATCCATATAGTCAGCTATTTCTCCTCTAATTCCATTTACATTTAATTTTAATTTTATTTCCAGTGTTACTTTTCAATTCTTTGTTGCACCAATCCCTTCTTTTGATTATCCACTTTTATAAAATGCCACATGGATTTATCACCAGCAGACAAGGAAACAATACAACTACACATTTGCTATCCATGTGTGAACAAACAGATGCACAGGGACAAATCACTGACAGACTTTGAAAGAGGTGATGTGATTGGCCACTGATCATCATGCACATCTGTCATTTACTTAGTGATTTGTGGACTGAAAAGCTAGCAGCAAAGCTTGGATTTTACGAAATTACTCACAGTTAATATATGTGGTAACTGAAATTTGTTTTGTGCTGTTGGGGGACTGGTGTTATTTAAATAAGCATTGGTAATTGAGATATTAGAGATATGCAAAACAAGGACTGACTGTGTGTAGATAGATCATTGGACCACACACACACACACACACACACACACACACACACACAAAATGAGGTAAATATTGTTTAAGCCTTTAATTGTAAATAAATTCATTCAAACAAACAAACAAAAATCCCAAGGCATAAAAATGCAAACTTAGAAAAACAGAATAGACATTTTAAATAGGGAAGAAACTTCATAATCCCTTGTAAGGGTCTTGTTCTCTCTGCTCCAGCCATGAGGGTCCTTTTTAAGTTCCACAAGAACATGGTGTTCCTTCCTGCCTGGGGACCTTCTTCTGATTGCTCCTTCTCCTCATACCTCACTCCACCATCTAGTTAACTTGACTTCATCCTTCAGATCTCAGCATGAACACCTCTCTCAGACTAAATGAGGTTCCTCTGTTCCCCTCTCAGCACCCATTACTATTCCTTCACAGCACTGTTCCTGGTTTTTATTGCTATATTTCTCTCTGCAACAACAGTATTTCGTTTATGTCCTTCCTTCTTCCAAAAGGGCAGGGAAGATGCTCAGTTTTGCTTATTGTATCCTCAGGCGCTATCATCAAGTCTCACACATAGTGGATACTCAATTTTTGTGATTAATTCATCTCCTTAGGTTTAGAGACATTTTGTTTTCTCCAAGGTCACATAGTTAATTAGTGGCAGAACTACAATCATAAACTAGGTCTCCATTTATACTCAACAACCAACTGTGTAGATACGCAAAACAGAAGAGGAGCAATATCAGTCTATGGTTTTACATAACACGAAATAGCCTTATCTGCACGGAAGTTAGATCCACAACCATACCTTTATCACCGCTATGTTCAAACTACTGAGTTAAGCAAATGATTTCTCTAGTCAACCCTTTATGACCAAACATGACTTTTTAAGGATGGTTTTCTCAAATAATTTTTATAATTTCTATCAAATATAATATTTTATTTTAAATATTAAATAGCTCATAATAACTTGTCCTAACGATGTGAAGATCTGGCAGCATTAAAATAATCCCAGTTACTATGAAAGAAAGATGACATTTAGATATTCTTTATTTAAAAATTTTAGTTTTTGACAATTGTAAAAACATTTTCTGATATGCTTTTATGTTTCAGGATGCAGAACACTGTCTTCAGTGTTATGAATAAAGTTTTCAATTAATATACATTGTCTTTTCATCTGTTAATATGAAAATGTTTTTGCATTGTAGTCTCTAAAGTATTTTCTCTCATGTGATTTCCTTCCACATTGAAAGAATTTCTACCTATAATGGAGTAGATGGTAGGAGACCCAAGTTCTGGTAATTAACCTGTAACTTTGGGCAACTAGGCAGGTTTTCAGTTTTCTCATTTTTAAAATGAAGCCAAAATTTGTATTTGCATTTTATCAATAAAACGCATTAGATAGATATAGACAGATGATAGATAGATAGATAGATAGATAGATAGATAGATAGATAGATAGATAGATGATAGATAAATAGATAGATAGATAGGCAGATACATAGGCAGATTTTACGTGCAAAAGAGCAAGAGCCTTAATCAGCAAATAATTACAGAGCCTGAAGCTTTCAGATGACACTCCACTACACAAAAAAGCTAACTCTGAACAATTTCCAAAATCATTTATTTGTCTTATATAAAATCTGTTTGGTTTATAATTGTGCAAAGATCAGTATGGGTGTATTGCTGACAGACTCTCTGAGCAGTCTGTGCCCTCATTAGTTTATTTTTCATTTTTTCACTTGGCTAAGAAAGACAGAAGCATCTGTCACTAGTAGAGGTAGTCAGGAGTTCCCTGTGAACATAGATTCCCCAGGAAAGGAAAACAGAGTGGAGAGGCTGGAGAAGAGAAATAACTTACCAAGTCAGTGCTAATAGTTTTATCCACACTAATTCAGCCTTAGTTACTCTCTGCTTGTAGTTATGGTTAATTTTTTTTTCTCTTTTTACTAGTGGTGCAAACTTGGGCAACTTATTTAATACCACAAAAACTATTGTCTCATCTATGAAGTGAGCATGAAATTAATGCCTACCCCATAAGATTGTTCTGAGGATTAAATGAAGTAGCATATTTTTATGACCTGCATTATGCCTGGTATGTTTTTTGTGCTTAATCCATGTTAGCTACTAGTAACTGTTAACAGTAACCATTAACAGTGATGGAGAATATGTTTCTTATACTGTTATTCATGTAGCAGTGTCCCTATAACTGAGCAATACACTGGTTGCTCAGTTGTCCTTCCATAATTGTCCATTGTGACACCTCTGGATCGTTCTGTTTGCATTGTTTTCCCTCCTCTTACCCCCCAGAACATTCTAGTTGGAGCTGAACACTCTTATCTGCAGAGAGAGACCATTCAGTTATTTCCATTAACTCCATGCTGCTTGGTTTTCTGTCAGGAAAACGGAAATCATATAGTTATGTTGAACAAGGAGAATTGTTTGTAAAAACTTTCTAACTATGTATTAAGGAACTGAAAAGGCAAAAACAAATAAACAACAACAATAAAATCCACAATGGTATGATGGAGTTAGCAAACTACAGGAAGCAGCTACCACCTCTAGGGTTGGGGAAACAGAGGAAAAGATGGGATTATCAAATATCACTGTAGAAAAGGGGATTTGCACAACTCACAATGTGAGTAGGAGGTTCTGCTTAGCTGCTTCTGCTGTATCTGAGTGCAGAGGGGGAACCCGTGGGGCTGGAACCCAGACCTCTAAGGAGGCAGTACCAACTGGTGCCAGGGTCTCTGAGGAAGTGTGAAGACTGTTCTGCAAATGTTGCAAAATTACTCAAACTGGGTTCAGTTGCTACTACTGGAATGAATTTTTGCTGCCAGGGTAAAGAAACAAGTCTAGAGTAACGCTGACAAGAACAGGGACCCAAAACAAAAACAGGAAGCTAAACAGGAAGGGTCGAGTCCTCTCTTCCTCTTCCAGTCTCCTTCTCAGGTCCTTAATTGGCTGAGCCTAGCAAGGAGCCAGCTGGCTCCCACAGAAATGTGGTTTGCAGACTCCCAACCCGAGATGTGACTAAATGTCTCACATAAGCTGAGAGACAATATCTTAATAAATAACATTGATTTACATCCTATTGTTAGACTACTTCTGCCAGGTTTGGGAATTCTAATGTAATTGGGGATTTTCAACCCTTAAACTCTTTCAGCTTAGAAAACTTCTCTACACAAAGTTCCATCTTAATGTGATTGTTTTGGTACATTTATCCAGCAGTAACTTTTCCAAAAACTAATTTAGTGTCTATCCATGGTTTCAGGGATCATGAAGAGTATCACTAAATAATAGAATTGAGTGGTTATTCTAAACTTTCATTTTTTATATTGCACAAAGAATTACCCAATAATTTACAGTATTCAGTGGCATTGTCTTTTAAAAGGTCAAGTGTGACTCTACATGAAGAACATCACATGTTATTAAAATGAAACATAAATATATATACTCTTCCAAGTAAAGTTTAAGGAGAAGTATACCTAAAATTATGTTGAACACCCCCAAGGAATGTTTTCAATTTCTGAGATATTAGCAGTTTTAATCCAACCTTTTTTCAATAGTATCAGGAAAGGCACTGAGTCATTTATAACCTCCAGTAATGAGTAAACATGTATTGACAGAGAAAAAGAAATGCCAGAGCTGATTTACCATATAAAAAAAATATATATATATATATATATATATATATATCAGTGATTCAAAATCTGTATTGTTCAGACCTGGATCCATTTTGACCTTGTGTAAATTAACATAAGAGAAGCTACCAGAGTTGAAGTTAATGAAAAAAACTCTGTCAAGTTGCACTTGTCTCAGATCATTGATTATAGAGCACAGTATATATTCATGAATACTGGAAAAACATATTAGCAAGAAGCAACTTCTGTTTCATTGTGCAAATTTAAATTACCATCTGGTAGAATGGGATTCCACCTAAAACATTTGGAAACAATAGCATGGCCCAGTTGACAAAGGGTGTGATTTGGAGTTAGAAGCAAGTTTCAGTCCTCAGTGTGCGTGTGTTGACTGGTTAAACTTGGGGGGAGTCATCTCATCCCTTTTTCACAGGTTTCCTTCATGGGCAAAATGACTTAGCAATACACACATTACAGAATTGTAAGAATTAAATAGGAGAATAATTTTATTGATTTATAACCTCACCATTGCTATTTAATTGCATACACTTTTTAACTACCCAAAGCTGTATACAAGATATAGAAGACAGCAAAATTGTACAAAATATAAAGATTAAGTTAAGATCAAAATATTGCCAAAAAAAGATCATTGACAATGTCAGTAAGCCCGTTAAAATCATGTTCAAGGAGCATTTGGACAAGATTGGGGATGGAGCCCGATGTGGGGTGGGTTGTTGGCAGGGGTGGCTTCACTGAAAATCTTGGAAAAGTTTAGTGAGAAAAAAAAGAAATGAGAATTACTCATTGACTGGTCTCAAGTGAAGTGTGCCTTTAAAAAGTATTTTTGGATTCAGTTGTAACCAAAAGCTTATTTGAAGTCAAGGTAGAAATTATAAACAGAATTCTGAGTAGTTCAAACAGTGTAGAAAACAGATATCCTAATAGGCTAGAATCATTCATGTGGATTTCAAATATATCCTTTCTTAAAAATGAATAGGCACCTTAATTTGGTTTTATAGACTATGTTTATCAGAATTTAAGCATGCTGAAGACAGAAGGGTGCAAGGTTGAATCAAGACAGAGGTGGAAATCTTCTTTGGTTCTAGAGTTAATGATCTTCATTTATCTGCTAAAAGACCCCAGTGAGAACACGGCCCTGAATTTGTTGTCAGATTTTGGCTCTGGGCAGGCCTGTTATTTAACCCTAAGTCCAGACTACATTGTTTGGTTAGCATTTAACCACATAGGGACTGTAAGTTTGGGTTCATAAATAAGGAAAATGAAAAACTCTTTTTTATGAGGGGCATTTAGAAGAAAACAGGTAATTATTGCTTCTTAAATTACTATTTATCTAAATGAAATTTTAGTGTTCAGTGTAATATGCAAATATTACATTTTCAAATTTTTTCCACGAATTTTAAAATCACATTGGTTGACAGTGAAAAATAAGCATCAAGTCAAAAGTCCATCAATCAAATAATGATTTATTAGACTGTGGTGTATCTACTGGAGAAAATGCACCACAGCAATTAAAATAAACATTAGGAAGACCATTTAGCAAACTTGAGAAACGTTTTTAATATAAACCAAAGAGAATTAGCCAGGATACATGACTGTATATATATTATGTTTTCAATTATGTGAAAAATATGGATGCTTGTGGAAAAAAATATTAGAGAATGACAGTAGTTGTTTTAGGGTGAGAGATTGGAAGTTGTTTTTTTCCCATGTATTTTTTTCTGAAAATACATGTAAATGTTGCTTTATTATTGTTGAAGTTTAATAATAATAAACTTTTAGTAAAAACAAGAATTCAAAATTATATTCATTTTATATGTCAATATGCCATTAAATTGTCTTTGTCCAAAAAGCAACTTATTAAAATAACTAATATCCTTATTCTTTCTAGAGACAAGGTATGTCTATTTTTATCAAGTAAATCAATATTAAAATTGTTTACCAGTTTTTAGCTTTTGCTTGATAATGAAATTATACATGAAATAATGATAATGATATTATTAAAGAAAAAAAATTCCAAACAAGAAATGGGGACATGAAAAGTAGAAATGTTTATTCAATAAAATAGACCCTCAAACTTCCTCAATTGGTTGTTTTTATTAAAATCTGACTACATTTATGTTATTTACTGATTGAAAGTAAGTCTTTTAAAGTTTTTATTTTAAAATAGACCTTAGGGAAGGGAGAATTATGTGTTTGACTTCATTATAAATCATTATCTATTTGATCTGTAAACATTATGGGAAAAACAGTATTCTAACAATATTAGGGGAAATGAAGGACCATTACAGAAAAGGAAAGGGAACATAATTCTGGGAGTGGAAGAACAAAAAACCAAGAGGAAGGAAGAAATTTTAAGCTTTTAACTGACCTTGGAGATTTGGATTCCATTTAATTCTATTGTATGGCAATTTTTGTTGGACTATTTTCTTTGATTTGCTATAGACAGGATTCTGATGAGAAAGCCAATGCTTGTGTCTCCTTCACAGGCTGCCTTTCACCTACTTCCTTCTGTATTTAGAAGAACCCCTACATCTCATCTTGCAATGCCAGAAACCTGACCCCTTCCCATCCTTATCTTGTTATGTTTTTATCCTTTAGGACAATACCCAGTCTTCCTTCTTTTTATTTCTGGTAAACTCAACTTTGCCCAGTGAAAATTAACAAACACCCCAACTCCATTAAAATCTAAAATTATGTTCTCACATGAAATGCCCATTTAGCTTTGTTTGTATATTACAATATCACTTTTTAAAAATTAAGTTCTGATGCCGCATATCTTCCCAACACAGTGACAGAATGAATTGGTAAAACCTGATTCCACGGTGATAAAGGAGTCATGTTTCTTTGAAGCAACACATCAAAATATTCAGAGAACAAGGGCTATAGGAATTTACAACAAAGAACACAACACACACTGAGCATTTTACTAAAATGTACATCCTATACTAAAAGTATGTCACAAGTACAGTGAACAAATGCATCTCTCTTTTCTCCACAGGAGAGCAGGCCTGGCCAACACTGGAAGCTTTGTAATCCCTGTTTGGGGGGAAGCAATAGAAATATTGATAAACATTGCAGTTAAAATATTATTGAATTTTATTGTAATTGAAGTAGCAGTGAATATGGTGACTTTACTTGGCCTGCATTTCCAGTATAGTATTCTTACATCATTATATATTTTAGTTGTGCTTTAGAAATTTTCTTAACCCAGTGTATAGATTAGTTTATTTAATGAACCTGCTAAATTGCATTTTCAAGTCCTGGGGAAATTGTTCCTCCAAAAGCGCTTGCCGTTCATCTCAAGCAGCAACTTCTACCCTGGGAGAGATCAGTCAATTGTCATATTTCTTTTCGCTCAATAGCTTTGGGTGTTGTAGCTCATGAAAAGTGCCTTAGTATCTTGGTTCACTGACTTAAGCTGCTCTGTGATTTCAACTTATAAATAAGTAATGTAGACTTTGTTTTGTGATTGAAATGAGGGGCAGGCTTAGTTGACCCTTTTGATTTTCCAGCCCTTAGTGGTATGAATGAGATTTACAACCCTTTTCAGCCTCATCCTGTCTGTATCTTTTGAAGTAAACTATAATGTGTTGACATCAATGACCTGCTCTTTGCTGGCAGTTCTTTGGCTTTAATGGACTTTGCTTATGCGCAGAGGATGACACCTCTCTTGAATTCTGTCTCATTTCATTTATTTTCCTTTCCAGACATCTCTTAGTATTTCCCTAGCATGTTTCCAAATCATTTTTGGACAGTTTAGCTCTCTAATGTAGAAGACATTCCTAGTACTAAGTTCTGCTTTAAAGGTGTTTTATATACAACTTTTCTTCTCCATAGTGTCATAGTTTTCAATGTTTATGAATGAATATTTGGAAAGCAGCCTATCTTGTTATTATATTTCATATACTATTTTCCAAAAAGAGGTGATCACATTTCCATCTGTATGTGTAAATGAGATGTAATTTTATGAAATAACCTATTATAAAAGGTTTTAGGTATTTTAAAATTTAAAACTGTTCTAGTTTTCTCATTTATGTCTTTCCCATTATTTTTATTGACTGTTTTAAAGCAGTTATGAGAATGTAATCCATATAATGGTGTCACAGTAAACTACATAATAATCATCATTCTAAGTCAATAACACGATTTTCTTTATAGTGGACAAAGTAATAATACCTCTGGTTCACTGGCAAATAGAATATATATATATTTTTTCTCTGACCCTTTTATTCTGCTCAAATGTGCTAAGTCACACAAAAATTTGTTATGTGTATGCAGTATAAATAATATGAAACTTTGAATCTATTAATTATATATTTATATAAATGAGTAAATATTCTTATACTTTTGATTCCTTTCATTGTTTAATGGAAATGCCTTGGTTGTAGTGAATACAATTTCTCACTTTTTAGCAGAAGCTTCAAAGAATTTTACTGGTATTCTTTTTTTTAGAGAATTTTTAATAGCTAACTACAAATATCTCTAGTCTCAATTTGCATGTCTATCAAATGGTCAGAATAGTAAAAAGTTATCCTGATAAATATTTCCCACCAGTTCTTTAGTCAACAAAGGTTTGTCCTCATGCTACCAGCATTCATTCAAACTCAGCCTCCTTTTTTTCTGTAGTCAGCTGAGCCTTTCATTACTTAAGGAAGTCCTTACAGAGAGGTAAGGAACAATATTGATTTGTCTCTTATAGCTGCCCTCTTTAAACTAGATATACTCCTATTTTTTTTTTCCTTCTGAGCTGTTTTCTGATCATACAGTAATTTTCTTTTCTTTGTCCCTGATTCTGCATGGTCTATTCCTCCATTCACACTTATGTGCTAATAAGTATCTGATGTGTTAAAGGAAGATTTCTGTTCCTAAAATGGATAAATCTGTTAAATCAAGCAAAGAAATATACTTGGGAATGAAGGTCGACATAATTTCAACATATTGAAAAGCTCCTTGTTCTCTCATACCTTAAAAATGAGTTCATATTAAGGGTCAGATTCTAATGCCCAGAAAGCATAGACTATATTAGCATCCTATTTCTTTAGTGAAAAATGAATCTTCTTGAGGACAACAATGATAACAAAAGCATTTACTGACATTTTTTACAAGGCCATTCTCTTAATCCTCTCACACATTTGATAGAACACTTAGGCATAAACCAATTCTCAGCCACGTTTGTATTTTGTGAAGGTTATTTGATTACCATGGGCGTGTGCCTCCACCTCCCCGCGCAGTAATTCCACTGAAGCGTCCCAGAGTGGCTGTAACAACAACTCGCAGGGGGAAAGGAGTCTTTTCCATGAAAGGGGGATCAAGATCTACTGTCAGTGGATCTTCTTCATCAGGCTCTAAATGTAAGTATCTTCTTTATTTTATTTCTCTTTATAGAAGGGTGGGGATACTTATCACTGCATGAATGTCTATACTCAATAAATTAATCAATGATTATGGAGCATTTGCTGTGTACAATGTATGAGAGGAATGTAAAATGGATAAGAAATGGTCTCTGCTTTCCACTACACTACACTGCAGTAGAAAACTGTTTTATTAGAGCAAATAACATGCTCTTGGCCCACCTAGCTTGTGACATATTGAAGTCTTGAAATATAACATGTTGCTTTTAATGAAGAAAAAAATTCATTTCAAAATAGAGTGCATATAGTATCTTTTCAGGGAAACAGCATGCAAATTCAATGCATGTTTCGAAAATTTGAGCACTGGGATAATTAAGATAGGCATAGTAGATAGGTTAAAAGGGTAACTTTCCGTACTATTCTAAATCATGAGAATTATGTGTCTGAAAACATGTAATGTCATAAAAAATAATATTTATATAATTTCACATTAATTAGTAAAAAGTAGAGATACAAACTTCCCAACTAAACACATTGCTAAATTTTTATATGGACAGATTCAGAAAACTCTAATTTATTAGTAGAATATTATTCCTAAGGAAAGGATAGCAAAATTTCTTGCATTTCTTGAGATTACATTCTACAGAGAAGAGACAGACAAGAGCAAGCAAAGTAAAATCTGAGGTGTTACACAGTAGATCATCACTATGTCAAAGAATAAAGTAGAATAAAGTTGGGAGCACTGTATTTCATGGGATGGTATATGACTGCCTCTCTGATGAGGTGGCATTTCAGCAGAGACCTCATGGAAGTACGGGAGTGAGAGGGTGGGCTTGAAGCTATCAAGGGTAGAGTGTCTGGGTAGAGTGAATGGTCAGTGCAGAGATCTTACATTGGAACAAGAAACCAGTGCAGCAGAGGGAGAAAGAGGAAATTATGCAGGAAATAAGGTAGAGGGAGGGCGAGTTCCAGGGAAGCTTGTCAGGCCATTGTAGGGATTTTATAGTTACTCTGCATCTCAATCTTTCAAGACAAATAAGGGAAATACCGTTATTCCAATGTCACTGATGAGTAAGCACAGAGAAGTTCACATAGTTAGTAAATGGTAGGGCCAACACTAGAACCCATGTTTTTTCATTTTCATCCCTATATACTATCTACTCTAGAACATTGCCTTTTGTCTTAGTGCCATCAGAAATACTAAGAGAGAACGCTCTTGAAATACTTTGTTTTTACATGAGAATGTGCAAGAAGTAGTTATCGGAAGCACTAATGTTTCCGGTAACTAAGTTTTGTGCACTCAGAATTTGACTTAGCTAATATAACCTAAATAACAAATTACATAGATTTACAGTTCCCTATGTACTGACTTATCCATTTATCTAATTACTCTATCAATAAAAATGTGAATTCCCTTTTTGAGTCTTAGTAATAAAAGAAAATGAGTTTCTGCAACAATCTCTAAACAATCTTATATGCTCTCTGAGTATTGTCAAAAGCAAAGAAGTTTCTCGAATTTGGTTCTTGCTGCGGAAAATTGAACATTGAATTGCCTGCTAGGTTTATAGAAGACTTTTTTACCCTAGTAGTGTTAACTTAATTTCAAATAGAAATATCTTAAGCATCTGTGGATTCTTTGCCCTGTAGTCACTTTTAAAACAATGTTTACCAATGGGAACATTATTGATATTTTGGCCATGGCAATTCTACATTGTGTAAGAGTATTCCGAGCTTTGCAGAACATTTAGCATCCCTGATCTCCAAACCTGAAAGGCCAACAGCACTCCTCAGTCTTTGTAACAACCATGCGTACCCTTATACATTTCTAAATCTTCCTTAAGGAGATGGTATCACCCTGGTTTAGAACCAATGGATGGTGGCCATTCTTGGGCAAGAGCAATTTCGTATAACTCAGCCACTTGATTGCCATAAAACACAGTGATGCAGAGAAGAGTGGTATTTTACAATGGTTATTTTGATGTAAATATCTTAATATTCAAATGCTTAAGCTGCATTTGGCCATTTTATTTTTGATTTCTAGTTTTCTTGGGTCATGGAGAGAGAATGGGAATTATAAAATCTTTTTTAAGGATCTTATTAAGAATTTCTCTTGGTTTCATAATAATGAGATTTTGTAAGTGGAAAATAGGATATATTTTCTGCTTTTAGTATAATACTATGTGTTTGTTTTACCTTGTTGATTGTATCATCCAATCCTCTGTAGAATTTGTTCTTTTGTGGCAAATTGATATGTCAAATTCTGAAAGTGATTGTTTAAAAATCCTCTACCAGACAGTGACTTTATAAAGTTCTGCTTTTCTTCAGGTTTTATTTTATATCCCACATTGCTTGGATGGTTTTTATATGATGTTTTATAATAATAAGAGGAGAAAAATAATAGCTAACTTTTGTTGGTGTTTGTTCTATGATAACTATTGTTTTAAACATATATTTTTATATATTAGTACATATAAATTCATTTAAATATATTAATTTTACATATATTAATTCATTTGTTTCTCATAACTGCCTATAAGTGAAGTATTATTATTATTCCCATTTTATAGGTGTAGAAAATGAGGCATAGAAAAGTTAAGGAATATCCCTAAAGTCACAGACCTATTTAATAACAGAGCCAGGAACTACAGCCTGTTTCTAGAGCATCTGTGTCTAGAGTATAGGCTCTTTAGTCTGTGCCCTTTTCAATACTGCCTCTCTATAACTTTCTAGAGAATCGTAACTTTTACATTTATATAATATCTCATTTACGATCTTTAGCCTAGAATTTTACTCTGTTCGATACTTTGCTTGATCCTTTACTGATAAGGCTCTCTTTTGGTTTGCGTTTCCCTAATATATCCATTTATTCTCCACCTTTCTTTGTTGTTAGTTTCCTGGGGCAGGTGTAATAAGTTATTACCAACTGAATCATTTAACAACAGATGCTTGGAGGCTGAATGTCTGAAATCAAGGTGTCAGCAGAGCTGTGCTCTGTCTCTGGAAGTTCTAGCGGACAGTTTGTTCTGTGCCTTTCTCTCAGCTTCTGGTATGCTGGCAATCTTTGGCACTGCTTGGTTTACTGACACACCACTCCAATCTCTGCTTCCATGATCACATGGTCTTCTCCCATGTCTTTGTGTCTGTGTCTCTTTTCCTTCTCTTATGAAGACACTAGTTATACTAGATTAAGACTCACCTTAATGACCTCATTGTGATTACATCTGCAAAGATGTATTTCCAACTAAGGTCACATTTACAGGCACTGGAGATGAGGACTTCAACATATCTTTTGGTAGAATATTTTAACACATAACACTATCACTTTATTTTTGCATATTTCCTAAAACAACATATATCTGGATCTTGTTTTTGAAAGCAACATGAAAGTCTTTGTTTTTTGCAGGGAAATTTAATACTTTTACATTTATTTTATTAACTAATCTATTGGATTATATTTCTTCCATACTAATTCCAAGTATTTAACTTATTGTTTCCTCTTTTCTTCCTTTCCTTATGCTTGCTTAATGAATTTTCTTTTATTTCCTATCTATTCCCTCTCAACTGCCCTAATTTGTATATTCTACTAGGCCTCTCTATTTCATTAGTGGCTATAATATATTAAACATTTATAGATAAAACCTATTTCTCTCTTAAAATCAAACAATAGCTATGCTAACTCCCATCCAACATGAACTTTACTTTTTTTACCTGTTTAAAAAAATTTTTATTGGAGTATAGTTGCTTTAAAATGTTGTGTTAGTTTCTACTGTACAGCAAGGTGAATCAGCTATACGTGTATATATATCCCTTCTTTTTTGGATTTCCTTCTGATTTAGGTCACCAGAGAGCACTGAGTAGAGTTCCCTGTGCTATACAGTAGGTCTCATTAGTTACCTATTTTATACATAGTATCAATAGTGTATATATGTCAATCCGAATCTCCCAATTCATCTCCCCATTCCCCCTTGGTATCTGTACGTTTGTTCTCTACGTGTGTCTCTGTATCTGCTTTGTAAATAAGATCGTCTATACCAATTTTTTCATATTCCATATATATGCATTAATATACAACATTTGTTTTTCTCTTTCTGACTCACTTCACTCTGTATGACAGTCTCTAGGTCCATCCACATCTCTACAAATGACCTAATTTCCTTCCTTTTTATGGCTGAGTAATATTCCATTGTATATATGTACCATTACTTTATCCATTCCTCTGTTGATGGACATTTAGGTTGCTTCCATGTCCTGGCTATTGTAAATAGTGCTGCTATGAACATTGGGGTGCATGCGTCTTTTTGAATTATGGTTTTCTCAGGGTATATGCCAGGTAGTGGGATTGCTGGGTCACATGGTAGTTCTAATTTTAGTTTTTTAAGGAACCTCCATACTGTTCTCCATAGTGGCTACATCAATTTACATTCCCACCAACAGTGCAAGAGGGTTCCCTTTTCTCTACATCCTCTCCAGCATTCATTGAAGGTAGATTTTGTGATCAGGGCCATTCTGACCAGTGTGAGGTGATATCTCATTGTAGTTTTGATTTGCATTTCTCTAATAATTAGTGACGTTGAGCATCTTTTCATGTGTTTGTTGGCCATCTGTACGTCTTCTTTGGAGAAATGTCTATGTAGGTCTTTGGCCCATTTTTTGATTGGGTTTTTTGTTTTTTTGATATTGAGCTGCATGAGTTGCTTGTATATTTTGGAGATTAATACTTTGTTAGTTGCTTTATTTGCAAATATTTTCTCCCATTCTGAGGGTTGTCTTTTCGTCTTGTTTATGGTTTCCTTTGCTGTGCAAAGGCTTTTAAGTTTAATTAGGTCCCATTTGTTTATTTTTGTTTTTATTCCCATTACTCTAGGTGGTGGGTCAAAAAGATCTTCCTGTGATTTATGTCAAAGACTGTTCTGCCCATGTTTTCCTCTAAGAGTTTTATAGAGTCTGGCCTTACAGTTAGGTCTTTAATCTATTTTAAGTTTATTTTTGTGTATGGTGTTAGGGAGTGTTCTAATTTCATTTCATTCTTTTACATGTAGCTGTCCAGTTTTCCAGGCATCACTTATTTAAGAGGCTGTCTTTGCTCCATTGTATATTCTGGTCTCCTTTGCCAGGACATGAACTTTAGAAAGCTTCTATTTCATCACTCCCAAACCACCTTACCTTCTCCTCCACCACCCTTCTCTGCCATAGAAGCTCAAGTTTTATACATAAACATTAGACTTTTAGCTTCCAGCTTCTGTTAAATATTTATGTATTTTATATCTTTTCTTTCTCATATACTCTGTACTTAGTGCTTCTTTGACCACTCCAAGTATCTGTTATCATTACTACCCATTAGGACTTAATTTAAAATTTTTTTAGTTATATCCATTCTTCTTTAATTCTTAGGTTTTAGGTTACTTCTAAAATAATTTCTTCGGGTAAACTGATAACATAATTTCTGAATCTATGCATGCCTAGAGAAGTCTTTATTTTCCCCCACATATGCATATTTTGACTTGGTCTAAATTATTTAATTATATTTCTTTTTCTCTTAATATCCCATGTACAATATCCCAACATCTTAACCACTTCTAGTATTCCACTTAAATACTGTTGTTTGTATCATTCTCTATCCTTTGTTAGTATTTTCTTTCTCTCAGCTCATAAATCTCAGCAAGAAGTATCTAGAAGTATATCTTTTATCAATTTTCCTTTGGACTTCATGAACCTTTTGAAAATGAAGGTTCTAATCTTTTTTGGAGGGGAGAGGGATCTACTTGGAGGCGGCATAATGTGTGGTATCTGGGACAGAGCACTCAAAATGGCAGGGCACTGCCAGCATTCTTTGTATTTCCCTCAGTGGAGAGTCAGAGGCATTGCTTTTAGTAATATTTGTTAAATTCTAAATATATATTAAACAATTCCCCATATTAATGTTATATTTCACAATTAGAGTATAAAGAAATAATTGGTTAAAACAAACATACGTGTGGTTCTTATATTAAGTGAAACCAACCAAAGCACATATATATAATGTGTGAATTTAATGGAGATGAAGTATATTTAACTTATTGAATGGAGAGCAGAAATGTGAAAAAAATTTAGAAATGGAGAACAAAGAAAAACAGGATTGAGTATTAGGTTTAACTAGCAGGCCTTTTTTTTTTTAATTAGCTTTTCTTATTTATTTATTTATCTATTTATATTGAGACACGATTGACATATAACATTGTGTAAGTTTAAGGTGTACAATGCGTTGATCTGATACATTTATACATTGCAATATGACTACCATCAGAGTTCTAGCTAACACCTCTATCATGTCACATAATTATCATTTCTTTTTCTTTTTTGTTAACATCATTTTTAGACTATAATTGATTTACAATGGTGTGTCAGTTTCTGCCTTATCACAAAGTGAATCAGTTATACATATACATATGTCCCCATATCTCTTCCCTCTTGCATCTCCCTCCCTCGCACCCTCCCTATCCCACCCCTCTAGGTGATCACAAAGCACTGAGGTGATCCCCCTGTGCTATGCGGCTGCTTCCCACTAGCTATCTATTTTACGTTTGGTAGTGTATATATGTACATGGCACTCTCTCACTTTGTCCCAGCTTACCCTTCCCCCTCCCTGTATGCTCCAGTCCACTCTCTAGTAGGTCTGCATCTTTATTCCCATCTTGAACCTAGGCTCTTCTGAACATTGTCTTTCTTTTTTTTTTTTTAGATTCCATATATATGTGTTAGCATATGGTATTTGTTTTTCTCTTCCTGACTTACTTCACTCTGTATGACAGTCTCTAGGTCCATCCACCTCAGTACAAATACCTCCATTTAGTTTCTTTTTATGGCTGAGTAATATTCCATTGTATATATGTGCCACATCTTCTTTATCCATTCAAATCTTGATGGAAACTTAGGTTGCTTCCATGTTCTGGCTATTGTAAATAGAGCTGCAATGAACCTTTTGGTACATGACTTTTTTTGAATTATGGTTTTCTCAGGGTATATGCCCAGTAGTGGGATTGCTGGGACGTATGGTAGTTTTATTTTTAGTTTTTTAAGGAACCTCCATACTGTTCTCCATAGTGCTGTATCAATTTACATTTCCACCAACAGTGCAAGAGGGTTCCCTTTTCTCCACACCCTCTCCAGCATTAACTGTTTGTAGATTTTTTTATGATGGTCATTCTGACTGGTGTGAGATGATATCTCATTGTAGTTTTGATTTGCATTTCTCTAATGATTAATGATGTTGAGCATTCTTTCATGTGTTTGTTGGCGATCTGTATATCTTCTTTGGAGAAATGTTTATTTAGGTCTTCTGCCCATTTTTGGATTGGGTTGTTTGTTTTTTTGATATTGAGCTGCATGAGATGCTTGTAAATCTTGGAGATTAATCCTTTGTCAGTTGCTTCATTTGCAAATATTTTCTCCCATTCTGAGGGTTGTCTTTTCGCCTTGATTATGGTTTCCTCTGCTGTGCAAAAGCTTTTAAGTTTCATTAGGTTACATTTGTTTATTTTTGTTTTTATTTCCATTTCTCGAGGAGGTGGGTCAAAAAGGATCTTGCTGTGATTTATGTCATAGAGTGTTCTGCCTATGTTTTCCTCTAAGAGTTTGATAGTGTCTGTCTTTACACTTAGGTCTTCAATCCAT
Source organism: Balaenoptera musculus (assembly GCF_009873245.2). NCBI lineage: Eukaryota > Metazoa > Chordata > Mammalia > Artiodactyla > Balaenopteridae > Balaenoptera > Balaenoptera musculus. Next base: position 52,792,609 of record NC_045801.1, on the reverse strand, counting down.
TTTGAGTTTATTTTTGTGCATGGTGTTAGGGAGTGTTCTAATTTCATACTTTTACATGTAACTGTCTAGTTTTCCCAGCACCACTTATTGAAGAGGCTGTCTTTTCTCCACTGTATATGCTTCCTTCCTTTATCAAAGATAAGTTGACCATATGTGCATGGGTTTAGCTCTGGGGTTTCTATCCTGTTCCATTGATCTATGCTTCTGTTTTTGTGCCAGTACCAAACTGTCTTGATTACTGTAGCTTTGTAGTATAGTCTGAAGTCAGGCAGCCTGATTCCTCCAGCTCCATTTTTCATTCTCAAGATTGCTTTGGCTATTCGGGGTCTTTTGTGTTTCCATACAAATTGTGAAATTTTTTGTTCTAGTTCTGTGAAAAATGCCAGTGGCAGTTTGATAGAGATTGCATTGAATCGGTAGATTGCTTTGGGTAGTAGCATCATTTTCACAATGTTGATTCTTCCAATCCAAGAACATGGTATATCTCTCCATCTATTTGTATCATCTTTAATTTCTTTCATCAGTGTCTTATAATTTTCTGCATACAGGTCTTTTGTCTCCTTAGGTAGGTTTATTCCTAGATATTTTATTCTTTTTGTTGCAATGGTAAACGGGAGTGTTTTTTTTTTTTTTTTATTTTTATAAAGGGCTTTTAGAAACCCTCTCGCAGGGTTTCTTTTCTTTTTTTTTTTTTAAAGAAATTCACGTTCTTTTTATTTATTTATTTATTTGTTTATGACTGTGTTGGGTCTTCGTTTCTCTGCGAGGGCTTTCTCTAATTGTGGCAAGTGGGGACCACTCTTCATCGCGGTGCACGGGCCTCTCACCATCGCGGCCTCTCTTGTTGCGGAGCACAGGCTCCAGACGTGCAGGCTCAGTAGTTGTGGCTCACGGACCCAGTTGCTCCGCGGCACGTGGGATCTTCCCAGACCAGGGCTCGAACCCGTGTCGCCTGCATTGGCAGGCAGATTCTCAACCACTGCGCCACCAGGGAAGCCCGGGAGTGTTTTCTTAATTTCACTTTCAGATTTTTCTTCTTTAGTGTATAGGAATGCAAGAGATTTCTGTGCATTAATTTTGTATCCTTCTACTTTACCAAATTCATTGATTAGCTCTAGTAGTTTTCTGGTAGCATCTTTAGGATTCTCTATGTATAGCATCATGTCATCTGCAAACAGTGACTGCTTTATTTCTTCTTTTCCAAATTTGGATTCCTTGTATTTCTTTTTCTTCTCTGATTGCTGTGGCTAAAACTTCCAAAACTATGTTGAATAGCAGTGGTGAGAGTGGGCAACCTTGTCTTGTTCCTGATCGTAGTGGAAATGGTTTCAGTTTTTCACGACTGAGGATGGTGTTGGCTGTGGGTTTGTCATATATGGCCTTTATTATGTTGAGGTACGTTCACTCTATGCCTACTTTCTGGAGGGTTTTTATCATAAATGGCTGTTGAATTTTGTCTACATCTTTCTCTGCATCTATTGAGATGATCATATGAATTTTCTCCTTCAATTTGTTAATATGGTGTATCACATTGATTGATTTGCGTATATTGAAGAAGACTTGAATTCCTGGGATAAACCCCACTTGATCATGGTGTATGATCCTTTTAATGTTCTGTTAGCGTCTGTTTGCTAGTATTTTGTTGAGGATTTTTACATCTATATTCATCAGTGATTTTGGCCTGTAGTTTCCTTTCTTTGTGACATCTTTGTCTGGTTTTGGTATCAGGGTGATGGTGGCCTTGTAGAATGAGTTTGGGAGTTTTCCTCTCTCTGCTATATTTTGAAAGAGTTTGAGAAGGATAGGTGTTAGCTCTTCTCTAAATGTTTGATAGAATTCGCCTGTGAAGCCATCTGGTCCTGGGCTTTTGTTTGTTAGAAGATTTTTAATCACAGTTTCAATTTCAGTGCTTGTGATTCGTCTGTTCACATTTTCTATTTCTTCCTGGTTCAGTCTCGGAAGGTTGTGCATTTCTAAGAATTTGTCCATTTTTTCCAGGTTGTCCATTTTATTGGCACACAGTTGCTTGTAGTAATCTCTCATGATCCTTTGTATTTCTGCAGTGTCAGTTGTTACTTCTTCTTTTTCATTTATAGTTCTATTGATTTAAGTCTTCTCCCTTTTTTTCTTGATAAATCTGGCTAATGGTTTATCAATTTTGTTTATCTTCTCAAAGAAGCAGCTTTTAGTTTTATTGATCTTTGTTGTTGTTTCCTTCATTTTGTTTTCATTTATTTCAGATCTGATCTTTATCATTTCTTTCCTTCTGCTAACTTTGGGTTTTTTTTGTTCTTCGTTCTCTAATTGCTTTAGGTGTAAGGTTAGGTTGTTTATTTGAGATGTTTCTTGTTTCGTAAGGTAGGCTTGTATAGCTATAAACTTCACTCTTAGAACTGCTTTTGCTGCATCCCATAGCTTTTGGGTCGTTGTGTTTTCATTGTCATTTGTTTCTAGGTATTTTTTGATTTCCCCTTTGATTTCTTCAGTGATCTCTTAGTTATTAAGTAGTGTCTTGTTTAGCCTCCGTGTGTTTGTATTTCTTACTGATTTTTTTGTGTAATTGATATTTACTCTCATAGCATTGTGGTCAGAAAAGATATTTGATACGATTTCAATTTTCTTAAATTTACCAAGGCTTGATTTGTGACCCAAGATATGATCTATCCTGGAGAATATTCCATGATCACTTGAGAAGAAAGTGTATTCTGTTGTTTTTGGATGGAATGTCCTATAAATATCAATTAAGTTCATCTTGTTTAATTTATCATTTAAAGCTTGTGTTTCCTTCTTTATTTTCATTTTGGATGATCTGTCCATTGGTGAAAGCGGGGTGTTAAAGTCCCCTACTATGATTGTGCTACTGTCGATTTCCCCTTTTATGGCTGTTAGAATTTGCCTTATGTATTAAGGTGCTCCTATGTTGCATGCATAAATATGTACAATTGTTATATCTTCTTGTGGATTGATCCCTGATCATTATGTAGTGTCCTTCTTTGTCTCATGTAATAGTCTTTGTTTTAAAGCCTATTTTATCTGGTATGAGCATTGCTACTCCAGCTTTCTTCTGATTTCCATTTGCACAGAATATCTTTTTCCATCCCCTTGCTTTCAGTCTGTATGTGTCCCTAGGTCTGAAGTGGGTCTCTTGTAGACAGCATATATATAGGTCTTGTTTTTGTATCCATTCAGCCAGTCTATGTCCTTTGATTGGAGCATTTAATCCATTTACATTTAAGGTAATTATCGATATGTGCATTCCTATTACCATTTTCTTAATTGTTTTTTGTTTATTATTGTAGGTATTTTCCTTCTCTTGTGTTTCCTGCCTAGAGAAGTTCCTTTAGCATCTGTTGTAAAGCTAGTTTCGTGGTGCTGAATTCTCTTAGCTTTTGCTTGTCTGTAAAGCTTTCAATTTCTCTGTCAAATCTGAATGAGATCCTTGCTGGGTAGAGTAATCTTGGTTGTAGGTTTTTCTGTTTCATCACTTTAAATACGTCCTGCCACTCCCTTCTGGCTTGCAGAGTTTCTGCTGAAAGATCAGCTGTTAACCTTACAGGTATACCCTTATGTGTTACTTGCTGTTTTCCCCTTACTCCTTTTAATATTTGTTCTTTGTGTTTAATTTTTGATAGTTTGATTAATATGTGTCTTGGCGTGTTTCTCCTTGGATTTGTCCTGTATGGGACTCTCTCTGCTTCCTAGACTTGATTAACTATTTCCTTTCCCATATTAGGGAAGTTTTCAACTAAAATCTCTTCAAATATTTTCTCAGTCCCTTTCTTTTTCTCTTCTTCTTCTGGGACCCCTATGATTCGAATGTTGGCACATTTAATGTCTTCCCAGAGGTCTCTGAAACTGTCCTCCATTCTTTTAATTCTTTTTTATTTATTCTGCTTTGCTGTAGTTATTTCCACTATTTTATCTTCCAGGTCACTTATCCATTCTTCTGCCTCAGTTATTCTGCTATTGATCCATTTTAGATAATTTTTAATTTCATTTATTTTGTTCTTCATCACTGTTTGTTTGCTCTTTATTTCTTCTAGGTCCTTGTTAAACGCCCCTTGTATTTTCTCCATTCTATTTCCAAGGTTTTGGATATCTTTACTATCATTATTCTGAATTATTTTTTAGGTAGACTGACTATTTCCTCTTCAATTATTAGGTCTGGTGTATTTTTACCTTGCTCTGTCATCTGTTGTGTGTTTCTCTGTCTTCTCATTTTGCTTAACTTATTGTGTTTGGGGTCTCCTTTTCACAGGCTGCTCATTCATAGTTTCTGTTGTTTTTGGTGTCTGTCCCCAGTGGCTAAGGTTGGTTCAGTGGGTTGTGTAGGCTTCCTGGTGCAGGGGACTAGTGCCTGTGTTCTGGTGGATGAGGCTGGATCTTGTCTTTCTAGTGGGCAGGTCCATGTCTGGTGGTGTATTTTGGGGTGTCTGTGGCCTTATTATGATTTTAGGCAGCCTCTGTGCTAATGGATGAGGTTGTGTTCCTGTCTTGCTTGTTGTTTGTCATAGGGTGTCCTACACTGTGGCTTGCTGTTTGTTGAGTGGAGCTGGGTCTTGGCATTGAGGTGGAGATCTCTGGGAGATATTTGCCATTTGATATTATGTGGAACTCTGAGGTGTCTTGTGGACCAGTGTCCTGAACTTGGCTCACCCACCTCAGTGGCACAGCCCTGACGCCTGGCTGGAGCTCCAAGAGCCTGTCCTCCACATGGCTCAGAATAAAAGGGAGAAAAAAAAGAAAGAAAGAAGAAGATAAAATAAAATAAAGTTATTAAAATAAAGAATATAAAATAATTATTAAGAAAAAAAATTTTCAGTAATTAAAAAAAAATGGACAGAGAGAACCCTAGGACAAATGGTAAAAGCAAAGCTATACAGACAATATCACACACAAAAGCATACACATACACACTCACAAAAAGAGAAAAAGGGGAAATAGTATATATATCATTGCTCCCAAAGTCCACCTTCTCAATTTGGGATGATTCGTTGTCTATTCAGGTATTCCACAGATGCAGGGTACATTAAGTTGACTGTGGAGATTTAATCTGCTGCTCCTGAGGCTGCTGGGAGAAATTTCCCTTTCTCTTCTTTGTTCACACAGCTCCCGGGGTTCAGCTTTGGATTTGGACCTGCCTCTGCGTGTAGGTCGCCTGAGGATGTCTGTTCTTTGCTCAGACAGGACAGGGTTAAAGGAGCAGCTGATTCGGGGGCTCTAGCTCACTCAGGCCGGGGGAAGGGAGGGGTATGGATGCCGAGTGAGCCTGCAGCGGCAGAGGCCAGCGTGACATTGCAGCAGCCTGAGGCACGCCGTGCGTTCTCCCGGGGAAGTTGTCCCTGGATCGCGGGACCCTGACAGTGGCGGGCTGCACAGGCTCCTGGGAGGGGAGGTGACCTGTGCTTGCACACAGGCTTCTCAGTGGCTGCAGCAGCAGCTTTAGCGTCTCATGCCTGTCTCTGTGGTCTGTGCTGATAGCTGAATGTCACTCCCGTCTCTGGAACTCCTTTAAGTGACGCTCTTAATCCCCTCTCCTCACACACCAGGAAAGAAAGAGGCAAGAAAAAGTTCCTTGCCTCTTCCGCAGCTGCAGACTTTTTCCTGGACTCCCTCCCAGCTAGCTGTGGTGAGCTAACCCCTTCAGGCTGTGTTCATGCAGCCAACCCCAGTCCTCTCCCTGCGATCTGACCGAAGCCGGAGCCTCAGCTCCCAACCCCCACCCGCCCCGGCGGGTGAGCAGACAAGCATCTAGGGCTGGTGAGTGCTGGTCGGCACTGATCCTCTGTGCAGGAATCACTCCGCTTTGCCCTCCGCACCCCTGTTGCTGTGTTCTCCTCCATGGCTCTGAAGCTCCCCCCCTCCGCCACCTGCCGTCTCCACCCGCGAAGGGGCTTCCTAGTGTGTGGAAACCTTTCCTCCTTCACAGCTCCCTCCCATTGGTGCAGGTCCCGTCCCTATTCTTTGTCTCTGTTTTTTCTTTTTTCTTTTGCCCTACCCAGGTATGTGGAGAGTTTATTGCCTTTTGGGGAGTCTGAGGTCTTCCAGCGTTCAGTAGGTGTTCTGTAGGAGTTGTTCCACATGTAGATGTATTTGTTATGTATTTGTGGGGAGGAACGTGATCTCCTGTCTTACTCTTCCACCATCTTGAAGCTCCTCTGGCCTTTTTTAAAAGAGATCTTTGTCGTGAGGGGCAAGCGTAAGATATAAACATAAACTTAACATCAGTATCGATTCCTCACAGACTCAGGGAGAGATTGCCTGCCCGATACTCAGTGAAATATAATAAGATCAATCCATAAAATTAAATGAAAGACAGAAAGCTTTCCCAAAATGATTCATTCAGCTTCAAAAACAGAGTAATCAGAATTACTCAGTAGCAAACTATTTCCAATAAGATTGTGGTCTGGAACTTGGACAAACTAGCGTTTTAGTCAAGTAGTACTGTGGAATGATGGCTGGAATTTACACTCTGTAAAACTACATTTTCTCATCTTCCAAATGGATATGAGGATACTCAGCTCATATCTGAGTTTATGGATAAAATGTTAGTAAATCCATAGAAGTAAAGTAATTTCAGACCTACTACAGAAAAGAGAAAATATGAAATCTGCTATAGAACTAGTAGATAAAAAATGATAGGGACAGGTACCAAGACTTGAGACAGAAGGCATTAGAGCAGGTCTGGGAGAGCTCACTATAAGTGAGTCTGACTGACTAAGAGAGCTGGGATCATCAGAGATAAGGATACTGCTATATCTTCTGTGACTTCATTAATCACTATAAATTGAATGTCTTTGGGCTAAGGTACAATTTTTTTGCACTTTGATTTTTTTTTCAGGAGCCTCTATACTATTTTCCATAGTGGCTGCACCAATTTAATTCCCACTAGCAGCGCACGACGGCTGCCTTTTCTCCACATGCTCCTCAACATTTATCTCTTGTCTTTTCGAATAACCATCCTAACAGATATAAAGTGATATTTCACTGTGGTTTTGATTTGCATTTCCCTGATGATTAATGATGTTGAGCATCTTTTCATCTACCTGTTGGCCATCTGTATGTCTTTTTTGGAAAAATGTCTGTTCAGATCCTCTGCCTACTTTTTAATCAGATTATTTTTTTGCTATTGAGTTGTATGAGTTCTTTGTATATTTTGCATATCGGCCCCTTATCAGATACAATTTACAATTGTTTTCTCCCATTTAGCCTTTTCATTTTGTTGGTGGTTTCCTTTGCTGTACAGAAGCTTTTAAATTTGATGTAGTCCCATTTGTTTATTTTTGTTGTTGTTGCTTTTGCTTTTGGTGTCATATTCAAAAAATCATTGCCAAGACCTATGTCAAGGAGGTTACTGCCTACATTTTCTTCTAGGAGCTTTATGGTTTTAAGTCTTGATTACATTACATTAATCTTTAATCTTTATGGTTTTAAGTCTTGATTACATTACATTACATTCAAGTCTTTAATCCATTTAGAGTTAATTTTTGTGTGTGGTATAAGATTGTGGTCCAGTTTCATTCTTTTGCATGTGGTTGTCCAATTTTCCCAACACAATTTTTTGAAGAGACTGTTCTTTTCCCATTGTACATTCTTTGCTCTTTTGTCATAAATTAATTGACCATATATGCATTGGTTTATTTCTGGGCTGTCTATTCTATTCATTGATCTACATGTCTGTTGTCATGCCAATACTATTTTGTTTTGATTATTTTAGGTTTGGAATATAGTTTGAAATCAGGGAGCATGATATCTTCAGCCTTGTTCTTCTTTCTTAAAATTGATTTATTCAGGGCCAATTTGTGGTTCCATACAAATGTTAAGATTGCTTGTTCTATTTGTTATTCTACAAACAATTAGTCTTTCTTATGTGTAATCAATGGAAAATTTTTCCATGTCTCTTTTCCTTTTGACATATTTGGACTCCAAATTCTGTCCTCTTTGTTTCTTACCATTCTTTTTTCTTTTTTTTTCTATTTTTCCTCTTTATTGTGAGATAGTTTCTTTCAACTTTTGCTCTCCCAAATTTGCTTTTTAGCAATTTTACTACTAACACTTTTTTATTCAGAAATCAAGTTTTTATTTCTAGAAATCCTTGTTTGAAATTGCTTCTGTTTAAGTGTTAAGGCCATGACATTTTTATTAACATTTTATAACATTGGTTTTACATCCTCAGTATCCACCTAGTCCAGTTATTTGCCTCGTCTCCCTCCTACAAAAAGCTACTCTGTAAATCACTTTCTTTCTTGGAGAATTCCTCAACATCTGTGCACCTCGAGCTATTTTTTTCTCTCCGTAAGTGAGGGACTAAAAGCCAATGTGATTTCTTACCAAATTGACTAGTAGCTATCTTGGACCTCTCTTTTGACATGTGAGAACTTCCTTGTTCTCAGGTATAAACTGAGATAGATGTCCACTCAACAATGCATCTCCCCTCAGGGAATGCCTCTGGTGTCAACGGGACTCTCAGACTGTCCAAGGACTATACATTGCAAGGTGCTAGGTATAGTCCCTTTCATCACTCTACAGAATCTCTCTCCTCTTCCCCCACCTACCCAGGGAACAATAACATTCCAGCCTTCTGGGAGAGGCAAACAGCCCTTTTTTGAACCTCTGTATACTTAGCTTCTTTCCTTGCCACTGTATGTTCAAATACTCCAATTCCATGCCTCCACCTTCTTTCAGAGGACATGGGTCTTAGGTATATATGGATGCTCTTCCAGTTTCCATGTCAGCCATAATTTATCTTACTTTATAATTTAAGTTAATATTGTTTTGGGTGTTGAGGCACCAAAACATAGACTGTATTCATGTTTCTATCCCTCAGAAATCCCCCAAATACTGAAAAATCTAATAACATTTTTTCTTACATTGGAATAAATCAGTAATGAAAGGATGTTTATAAAAACCAAATTGCCAAAGTCAGCTACTTGCAGACATAATGAAAACTACCCTTTTGTAAGGACCATCTAATAAAATAATTATTTGAAATACATTATGGATGTATTAATTCTCAAATTATGTTAATTTAAATAAAATTATTAGCACAGAAAGGCAACAGACTGATCAATTCTGTGTATGCTTCATATAATTCTATATATTTAAAGGCTCAATTCACAAAAATTAACTTTAGTGTTATTTTAGTGAAATATAAATCTAAACAAGATTTGTATATAATTCACTGGCAAGCATAACTAGAATCACAATTGCACCTTCTCTCTAAAAGCATATTGGCAGACATTATTATTTATACACACACACATATAAGTATGTGTGTATATTTGTGTGTATATAAGTATTCATTATTTGATAGTACTTCTGTAATTAACCTGGTATGTAAGAATAACAATAATTTTCAAATTCAAATCACACATAAAAAATTTGAGTGAAGTGTGAAATATACTGTGTTAATATTGGCTTAAGTGAATGAATATTTACTGAGGTATATAGTTTGGTCTTTTATTAATAGTTGTTTCCCAGTACTTAATGACTTGGCAAGTTTAGGGGAAGAAATTAATGTTATAGCTTGGACAGTTTGTCTTTCTTATTTCAGAGTTTTTAATAGTACTAAATTCAACTGAGGAGAAAAACCATATAAAGAAAAAATATATTAATGCTATAATTTGCCAAAGTTGAATACCGATAAGTGTTTAAAATGGATTGCTCTTTTAAAATAAAATTAGATTACCACTAGGTATTTCTGTCCCTTTTCAAATCAACTTGAACTAATACTATAATCAACTTGTCCTGTCCCACATCATGGAATCATAAGATAAAGATGTGATATTGCTAATAAACACTCTACAAAAAAGAAGACACGAACACCTATGACCTTTAGCTGAGTTTTTAGTTGAAAAACCAGTGTCTTCTGAAAAAAATACAATATTAAATCACTTTCTTTAAATAATTAATTTAAATTCTAATGTCTATCAAGAGAAATTCTAGTAAGTTCTGATCCCTTTGGGGTCCTGTCAATGCACTTTCAGTGACAGGACAGGTGACAGACGAATGTAAAATCCCTGAAGCGCCTAACAGACAAATAAAGGCAGTTCAATTAAACTTAAGAAGTAGTAGTTGTGGGACTTCCCTGGCGATTCAGGGGTTTAGACTTTGCCTTCCAATGCAGGGAGTGCAGGTTTGATCCCTGCTCAGGGAGCTAAGATCCCACATGCCGGGCTTCCCTGGTGGCGCAGTGGTTGAGAATCTGCCTGCCAATGCAGGCGACACGGGTTCGAGCCCTGGTCTGGGAAGATCCCACATGCCACGGAGCAACTGGGCCCGTGAGCCACAACTACTGAACCTGTGCGTCTGGAGCCTGTGTGCCACAATAAGAGAGGTCGCGATAGTGAGAGGCCCGTGCACCGCGATGAAGAGTGGCTCCCATTTGCCACAACTAGAGAAAGCCCTCGCAGAGAAACGAAGACCCAACACAGCCATAAATAAATAAATAAATAAATAAATAAATAAATAAATAAATAAATAAATAAATAAATAAATTTTAAAAATGTTTAAAAAAAAAAAAGATCCCACATGCCTCGTGGCAAAAAAAAAAAAAAAAAAAAAAAATAGAAGAAATATTGTATCAAATTCAATAAAGATTTCAAAAAAAAAAAAAGAAGTAGTAGTTGAGAACATATCTTAACACTAAGGAAGTGTTGTGTTGGTTTTTTCACCCCAAATGCACATTTGCTTTACAAGGTTGTGTTACTTTCTGCTGTATAACAAAGTGAATCAGCTATACGTATACATATATTCCCATATACCCTCCCTCTTGCATCACCATCCCACCCTCCTTATCCCACCCCTCTAGGTGGACACAAAGCACTGAGCTGATCTCCCTGTGCCATGTGGCTGCTTCCCACTAGCTATCTATGTTATATATGGTAGTGTATATATGTACATGACACTCTCTCACTTTGTCCCAGATTAACCTTCCCCCTCCCCGTGTCCTTAAGTCCATTTTATACGTCTATATCTTTATTCCTGTCCTGCCCCTAAGTTCTTCAGAAACTTTCTTTTTCTTTTTTTTTTTTTAGATTCCATATATATGTGTTAGCATACAGTATTTGTTTTTCTCTTTCTGACTTACTTCACTCTGTATGACAGACTCTAGGTCCATCCACCTCACTTACAAATAACTCAATTTCATTTCCTTTTATGGCAGAGTAATATTCCATTGTATATATGTGCAACATCTTCCTTAGCCATTCATCTGTTGATGGACACTTAGGTTGCTTCCATGTCCTGGCTATTGTAAATAGTGCTGCCATAAATATTGTGCTACATGTCTCTTTTTGAATTATGGTTTTCTCAGGGTATAGGCCAGTAGTGGGAATGCTGGGTCATATGGTAGTTCTATTATTAGTTTTCTAAGGAACCTCCATACTGTTCTCCATAGTGGCTGTATCAATTTACATTCCCACCAACAGTGCAAGAGGGTTCCCTTTTCTCCACACCCTCTCCAGCATTTACTGTTTGTCAATTTTTTGATGATGGACATTCTGACTGGTGTGAGGTGATACCTCATTGTAGTTTCAATTGGCATTTCTCTGACGATTAGTGATGTTGAGCATCCTTTCAAGTGTTTGTTGGCAATCTGTATACCTTCTTTGGAGAAATGTCTATTTAGGTGATCTGCCCATTTTTGGATTGGGTTGTCTGTGTTTTTGATACTGAGCTGCATGAGATGCTTGTATATTTTGGAGATTAATCCTTTGCCAGTTGCTTCATTTGCAAATATTTTCTCCTATTTGAGGGTTGTCTTTTTGTCTTGTTTATGGTTTCCTTTGCTGTGCAAAAGTTTTTAAGTTTCATTAGGTCCCATTTGTTTATGTTTGTTTTTATTTCCATTTCTCTAGGAGGTGGGTTAAAAAGAACCTTGCTGTGAATTATGTTATAGAGTATTCTGCCTATGTATTCCTCTAAGAGTTTTATAATGTCTGGCCAACATTTAGGTCTTCAATCCATTTTGAGCTTATTTTTGTGTATGGTGTTAAGAAGTGTTCTAATTTCATTCTTTCACATGTGGCTGTCCAATTTTCCCAGTACCACTTATTGAAGAGGCTGTCTTTTCTCCATTGTATATTCTTGCCCCCTTTATCAAAGATATGGTGACCCTATATACGTGAGTTTATCTCTGGGCTTTCTATCCTCTTCCATTGGTCTATATTTCTGTTTTTGTGCCAGTAATATACTTTTTTTTAACATCTTTATTGGAGTATAATTGCTTTACAATGGTGTGTTAGTTTCTACTGTATAACAAAATGAGTCAGCTATACATATACATATATTGACATTTCTCCTCCCTATTTTGTCTCCCTCCCACCCTCCCTATCCTACACCTCTAGGCGTACACAAAGCACTGAGCTAATCTCCCAGTGCCGTGCGGCTGCTTCCCACTAGCTATCTATGTTACATTTGGGAGTATATATATCTCCATGCCGCTGTCTCACTTCGTCCAAGCTTACCCTTCCCCCTCCCTGTCTCCTGAAGTCTATTCTCTCCGTCTGCATATTTATTCCTGTCCTGCCCCTAGCTTCTGCAAAACCATTGTTTTTAATTCCATATATATATGTGTGCATATATAATGTATGCACAGTATTGGTTTTCCACTTTCTGACTTACTTCAGTCTGTATGACAGTCTCTAGGTCCATCCACCTCACTACTAATAACTCAATTTCATTTCCTTTTATGGTTGAATAATATTCCATTATATATATGTGCTACATCTTCTTTATCCATTCATCTGTCTATGGACACTTAGGTTGCTACTATGACCTGGCTACTGTAAATAGTGCTGCAATAAACATTGTGCTACATGTCTCTTTTTGAATGCTGGTTTTCTCAGGTTATATGCCCAGTCGTGGGATGGCTGGGTCATATGGTAGTTCTATTCTTAGATTTTTAAGGAAACTCCGTACTGTTCTCCATAGTGGCTGTATCAATTTACATTCCCACCAACAGTGCAAGAGTGTTCCCTTTTCTCCACAACCTCTCGAGCATTTATTGTTTGTAGATTTTTTGATGATGACCATTCTTACCAGTGTGAGGTGATACCTCATTGTAGTTTACATCTGCATTTCTCTGACGATTAGTGATGTTGAGCATCCTTTCATGTGTCTGTATGCAATCTTTATATCTTCTTTGGAGAAGTGTCTATTTAGGTCTTCTGCCCATTTCTGATATGGGTTGTTTGTTTTTTTGATACTGAGCTGAAAGAGCTGCTTGTATATTTCGGAGATTAATCTTTTGTCAGTTGCTTTGTTTGCAAATATGTTCTCCCATTCAGAAGGGTGTCTTTTTGTCTTGTTTATGGTTTCCTTTGCTGTGCAAAACCTTTTAAGTTTCATTCAGTCCCATTTGTTTATCATTGTTTTTATTTCCATTTCTCTAGGAGGTGGGTCAAAAAGGATCTTGCTGTGAATTATGTCATAGGGTGTTCTGCCCATGCTTTCCTCTATGAGTTTTAGAGTGTCTGGCCTTACATTTAGGTCTTTAATCCATTTTGAGCTTTTTTTTGTGTATGGTGTTAGGGAGTATTTTAATTTAATTCTTTTACATGTAGCTGTCCAGTTTTCCCAGCACCACTTATTGAAGAGGTTATCTTTTCTCCACTGTATATTCTTGCCTCCTATATCAAAGGTATGGTGACCGTATGTGCATGGGTTTATCTCTGGGCTTTCTATCCTGTTTCATTGATCTATATTTCTGTTTTTGTGCCAGTACTATACTGTCTTTATTACTGTAGCTTTGTACTATAGTCTGAAGTCACGAAGCCTGGTTCCTCCAGCTCTGTTTTTCTTTCAAAAGATAGTTTTGGCTATACGGAGTCCTTTGTGCTTCCATACAAATTGTGAATTTTTTTTGTTCTACTTCTGTGAAAAATGCCATTGGTAGTTTGATAGGGATTGCATTGAATCTGTAGATTGCTTTGGGTAGTATAGTCATTTTCACAATGTTGAATCTTCCAATCCAAGAACATGGTAAATCTCTCCATCTGTTTGTATCATCTTTAATTTCTTTCATCAGTGTCTTACAGTTCTCTGCATACAGGTCTTTTGTCTCCTTAGGTAGGTTTTTTCCTAGGTATTTTATTCTTTTTGTTGCAATGGTAAATGGGAGTGTTTCTTTAAATTCTCTTTCAGATTTTTCATCATTATTGTATAGGAATGCAAGAGATTTCTGTGCATTAATTTCATATTCAGCTACTTTGCCAAATTCATTGATTAGCTCCAGTAATTTTGTGGTAGCATCTATAGGATTCTCTACATATAGTATCATGTCATCTGCAAACAGTGACAGTTTTACTTCTTCTTTTCCAATTTTAATTCCTTTTATATTTTTTTCTTCTCTGATTGCTGTGGCTAAAACTTCCAAAACTATGTTGAATAATAGTGCTGAGAGTGGGCAACCTTGTCTTGTTCCTGATCTTAGTGGAAATGGTTTCAGTGTTTCACCATTGAGAATGATGTTGGCTGTGGGTTTGTCATATATGGCCTTTATTATGTTGAGGAAAGTTCCCTCTATGCCTACTTTCTGGAGGGCTTTTATCATAAATGGGTGTTGAATTTTGTCAAAAGCTTTTTCTGCATCTATTGAGATGATCATATGATTTTTATCCTTCAATTTGCTAATGTGGTGTATCACATTGATTGATTTGTGCATACTTGATTGTTAATGTGGTGTATCACAGTGATTGATTTGTGTATGCATTCCTGGGATAAACCACACTTGATCATGGTGTATGATCCCTTTAATGTGCTGTTGGATTCCGTTTGCTAGTATTTTGTTGAGGATTTTTGCATCTATGTTCATCAGTGATATTGGCCTGTAGTTTTCTTTTCTTGTTACGTATTTGTCTGGTTTTGCTATCAGGGTGATCGTGGCCTCATAGAATGAGCTTGGGAGTGTTCCTCCCTCTGCTATAATTTGGAAGAGTTTGAGAAGGATAGATGTTAGCTCTTCTCTAAATGTTTGATAGAATTCGCCTGTGAAGCCATCTGGTCCTGGGCTATTATTTGTTGGAAGATTTTTAATCACAGTTTCAATTTCAGTGCTTGTGAATGGTCTGTTTATATTTTCTATTTCTTTCTGGTTCAGTGTAAGAAGGTTGTGCTTTTTTAAAAATTTGTCCATTTCTTCCAGGTTGTCCATTTTATTGGCATATAGTTGCTTGTAGTAATCTCTCATGATCCTTTGTATTTCTGTAGTGTCAGTTGTGACTTCTTCTTTTTCATTTCTAATTCTATTGATTTGAGTCTTCTCCCTTTTTTTCTTGATGAGTCTGTAATGGTTTATCAATATTTTTTATCCTCTCAAAGAACCAGCTTTTAATTTTATTGATCTTTGCTATCGTTTCCTTCATTTCTTTTTCATTTATTTCTGATCTGATCTTTGTGACTTCTTTACTTCTGCTATCTTCAGGGTTTTTTGTTTTTCTTTCTCTAATTTCATGAGGTGTAAGGTTAGGTTGTTTATTTGAGATTTTTCTTGTTAATTGAGGTAGGGTTGTATTGCTATAAACTTCCCTCTTAGAACTGCCTTTGCTGCATCCCAGAGGTTTTCAGTCGTCATGTTTCATTGTCATTTGCTTCTAGGTATTTTTTTATTTCCTCTTTGATTTCTTCTGTGATGTCTTAGTTAATTAGTAGTGTATTGTTTAGCCTCCATGTGTTTGTATTGCTTACAGTTTTTTTCCTGTATTTGATATCTAGTCTCATACCATTGTGGTTGGAAAAGATACTTGATATGATTTCAATAATCTTAAAATTACCAAGGCTTGATTTGTGACCCAAGATATGCTCTATCCTGGAGAATGTTCCATGAGCTGTTGAGAATAAAGTGTTTTCTGTTTTTTTTGGATGGAATGTCCTATAAATATCAATTAAGTCCATCTTTTTTAATGTGTCATTTAAAGCTTGTGTTTCCTTATTTATTTCCATTTTGGATGATCTGTCCATTGGTGAAGTGGGGTGTTAAAATCCCCTACTATGATGTGTTACTGTCGATTTTCCCTTTTATGGCTGTTAGCATTTGCCTTATGTATTGAGGGGCTCCTATGTTGGGTGCATAAATATTTACAATTGTTATATCTTCTTCTTGGATTGGTCCCTTCATTATTATGTAGTGTCCTTCTTTGTGTCTTGTAATAGTCTTTATTTTAAAGTCTATTTTGTCTGATATGAGAATTGCTACTCCAGGTTTCTTTTGATTTCCATTTGCATGGAATATTTTTTTCCATCCCCTCACTTTCAATCTGTATGTGTCCCTAAGCCTGCAGTGGGTCTCCTGTAGACTACATATATATGAGTCTTATGTTTGTATCCATTCCGTCAGTCTATGTCTTTTGGTTGGAGCATTTAATCCATTTACATTTAAAGTAATTATCAATATGTATGTTCCTATTACCATTTTCTTAATTGTTTTGGGCTAGTTTCTGTAGGTCTTTTCCTTCTCTTGTGTTTCCTGCCTAGAGAAGTTCCTTTAGCATTTGTTGTAATGCTGGTTTTGTGATGCTGAATTCTCTTAGCTTTTGCTTGTGTGTAAAGGTTTTAATTTCTCTGTCAAATCTGAATGAGATGCTGGCTGGATAGAGTAATCTTGGTTGTAGGTTTTTCTCTTTCATCACTTTAAATATGTCCTGCCACTCTGTTGTGGCTTGTAGAGTTTCTGCTGAAAGATCAGCTGTTAACTTTATGGGGTTTCCCTTGTATGTTATTCATTGTGTTTCCCTTGCTGCTTTTAATATTTTTTCTTTGTATTTAATTTTTGATAATTTTGTTAATATATGTCTTGACATTTTTCTCCTTGGATTCATCCTGTATGGGACTCTCTGCACTTCCTGGGCTTGATTGACTCTTTCCTTTCCCATATTAAGGAAGTTTTCAAGTATAAACTCTTCAAATATTTTCTTAAACCCTTTCTTTTTCTCTTCTTCTTCTGGAACACTTATAATTTGAATGTTAGCATGTTTAATATTGTCCCAGAGGTCTGAGACTGTCCTCAATTCTTTTCATTCTTTTTTTTTTTATTATGCTCTGCAGTAGTTATTTCCCCTATTTTATCTTCCAGGTCACTTAACCATTCTTCTGCCTCATTTATTCTGCTATTGATTCCTTCTAGAGAATTTTTAATTTCATTTATTGAGTTGTTCATCATTGTTTGTTTGCTCTTTAGTTCTTCTAGGTCCTTGTTAAACGTTTCTTTTATTTTCTCCATTCTTTTTCCAAGATTTTTGATCATCTTTACTATCATTACCTTGAGTTCTTTTTCAGGTAGACTGCCTATTTCCTCTTCATATGTTTGGTCTGCTGGGTTTTTACCTTGCTCCTTCATCTGCTGCATATTTCTCTTTCTTCTCATTTTGCTTAACTTAGTGTTTGGGGTCTCCTTTTTGCAGGCTATAGGTTCATAGTTCCTGTTGTTTTTGGTGTCTTCCCCCAGTGGGTAATGTTGATTCAGGGGCTTGTGTAGGCTTCCTGGTAGAGGGGACTGGTGCCTGTGTTCTGGTGAATGGGGCTGGATCTTGTCTTTCTGGTGGGCAAGGCCATGTCTGGTGGTGTGTTTTGGGGTGTGTGTGAACTTAGTATGATTTTAGGCAGCCTCTCTGCTAATGGGTGGGGTTGTGTTCCTGTCTTGCTAGTTGTTTGGCATGGGCTGTCCAGCACTGGAGGTTTCTGGCCATTGAGTGGAGCTGGGTTTTAGCATTGAGACGGACATGTCTGGGAGAACTCTTGCCAGTTGATATTACATGGGGCTGTGAGGTCTCTCATGGTCCAATGTCCTGAATTCGGCTATCCCACCTCAGAGGCTCAGCCCTGACACCAGGCCAGAGCACAAAGACCCTGTCAGCCACCTGGCTCAGAAGAAGAGGGAGAAAAAAAGAAAGAAAACATAAATAAATTTTAAAAATAAAATAAAATAATTAAAATAAAAATATTATTAAAGTAAAAAAAAATTTATAATGTAATAAAAAAATAAAAGAGAGCAACCAAACCAATAAACAAATCCACCAGTGATATCAAGCACTAAAACTATTCTAAGATAAACATAAAAATCTGAAACATCAGTCGCATACAACAAACCCCAAGTCTACACTTCCTCCCAAAGTCCACCACCTCAATTTTGAGATGATTCATTGTCTATTCAAGTATTCCACAGATGCCGGGTACATCAAGTTTATTGTGGGGATTTAACCAACTGTTCCTGAGGCTGCTCAGAGAAATTTCCCTTTTTCTTCTTTGTTCACACAGCTCCTGGTGTTCAGCTTTGGTTTTGGCCCCACCTCTGCATGTAGGTCACCTGAGGGCGTCTGTTCCCCACCCAGACAGGAGGGGGTTAAAATAGGGGCTGATTCGGGGGCTCTAGCTCACTCAGGCTGGGAGGAGGGAGGGGTACAGAATGCGGGAAGAGCCTGCAGCGGCAGAGGCCAGCATGATGTTGCAACAGCCTGAGGCACGCTTTATGTTCTCCTGGGGAAGTTGTCCCTGGATCACGGGACCCTGGAAGTGGCGTGCTACACAGGCCGCCGGTTGGGGGGAGGTGTGGATAGTGACCTGTGCTTGCACACAGGATTCTTGGTGGCTGCAGCAGCTACGTTAGCGTTTCATACCCGTCTCTGGTGTCCGTGGTGACAGCCGTGGCTTGTGCCTGTCTCTTGAGCTCGTTTAGGCGGTGATCTGAACCTCCTCTCCTTTCTCACCCCAAAACAATGGTCTCTTGCCTCTTAAGCAGTTCCAGACTCTTTCCCGGACTCCCTTCCGTTTCGCTGTGGTGCTAACCCCTTCAGGCTGTTTTCACGCGCCAACCCTAGTCCTCTCCTTGGGATCCGACCTCCGAAGTCCGAGCAGACAAGCCTCTCAGGCTGGTGTGTGCTGGTCGGCACAGATCCTCTGTATGGGAATCTCTCTGCTTTGCTCTCTGCACCCCTATTGCTGTGCTCTCCTCCGTGGCTCTGAAGCTTCCCCACCGCCACCTCCAGTCTCTGCCAGTGAAGGGGCTTCCTAGTGTGTGGAAACTTTTCCTCCCTCACAGCTCCCTCCCAGAAGAGCAGGTCCCATCCCTATTCTTTTGTCTCTGTTTTTTTTTTTTTTTTTTCTTTTGTCTTACCCAGGTACGTGGGGCGTTACTTGCCTCTTGGGAAGTCTGAGGTCTTCTGCCAGCGTTCAGTAGTTGTTCTGGAGGAGTTGTTCCACATGTAGATGTATTTCTGATGTATTTGTGGGGAGAAAGTTGATCTCCATGTCTTACTACTCCACCATCTTGAAGCACCCCTCCTCATGATTTTAATATAGAGATGAAGCATCAATCAGAGAAACAATGTTAATATCCAGCCAAATATCATTAAACATCCCATTTCATCTGTTATTTTGGCCTAATTACATATTCTGCTTTTAGGTTTTTGGCCAGAGGGGTTAGAGAAGGCTCAATAGAGAATACTGAATTGAGTGTAGAAGGATATGTGGATTTGAAAAGAGAATAAGAGAGTCTCCTACTTTTCTGGGTGGAGAAGAGCAGAGGCTTTGCTTTCAGATTGCCTGGTATGGAATTCGTGTTCCACAACATACTAGCACTGTGGTCTTGAGGAAATCCTGCAATCCCTATATGCCTCTATTTTCTATCTGTAAAATGGAAATAATAGTACTGTATATCAAATAGTTTTTCATGGGAATTAAATTACTTATGCATAGCTTAGGCAAGTTTTGTCAAATAGTCAATGTCAGTGAAGTTTATTATTACTATTAGTTGTAGGAGTGGTACAGCAGAGAATAGCAGTTAAGAGTATGGGATATGAAACTGCTATAACTGGAATCCAGTAGTGTCTCGGCCATTTATTAGCTGTGTATTTTGGGACAACATACATTGTTTGTTGTGACTTAGTTTCCTCATCTATAAAATGGGAATGATAATCTTACCATCTTCTCCATAAAGTTTTTGTAGGGATTAAATGAGTTAATACATGTAAAGCTCTTAGAACAGTGTTATGAAAGTTATGAAAGTCTTAATAATAAGATATAATAATAATAATAACAGTTATTATTTTTATCTGAAGCAAAGATTTATCACTAATAATGTCAGTTAAGAAACTGAGAATATTATGATTAAGCAAAATGAAAGATAAAGATGGATAACAGGACAGTGAAAAGCTGTGGAGAATATTAAAGGGTTGGAATTTCATCCAGGGCTGAGGGAAAAGACTCTCAGCAAAGTGCTACCTGATCAAAATGATAGTTTAAGAAATTTAAATGGTGGTTGTATTCATGTGCTAAGTCTGCCATAACAAAGTACCACAATCTGGATGGCTTAAAGAACAGAAATCTATTTCCTCACGGTTCTAGAAGTTAGAAGTTGGAGATCAAGGTGTGGGTCATATTGGTTCCTTCAGAGGGCCTTGAGGGAAGGGTCTGTGTCAGCCCCCTCTCCTTGGCTTGTAGATGGTCATCTTCTCCCTGAGTCTTCACATCATCTGCCCTCTGTGTTTATGTTTCCAAATTTCCTCTTCTTATAAGGACACTAGTCATATTGGATTAGGGCTTACTGGATCTACTGACCTCCTTTTAACTTGATTACCTCTTTAACTGCCCTATGTCTAAATACAGTGACAGTTTGGAAGCTAGTGGGGCTAGAACCTTCATATATAAAATTTGAGGGAGGTACAGAATTCAGCCCACAACAAAAAATTATGTGCATATAAAGCCTAAACAAAATGTGGAGATCTTGGCATATCCTTCAGCTCTTTTCATTTTAATAACCAAGTTCTTGGATATTTTTTAGTTAAGTAATTAGCTGAGAATGAGATTCAGGCCCATTTAGCTCATCCTGGTAAACACACTGAATTTCTCAGAAACACATGGCTTCAGTGTCTGGATGTTGATGAGCACTTTGTATAAAAAGAGTAATAAGTCCCTGCTAAAATCACAACCTAATATTTAGATACACAGCAGCCCAACCAAAACAATTACAATGTGTTTATAATAAATAAATACATTTGTGAGCATCTGTGCTTGGCTTGTTCACTAGGGTTTAATGCGGCTCGTTAACATAACCAGATTTAAAAATACAGACAGAAAAGAAGGCAAATAAAAGCTTCAACAGAATCTTTATATCAACATAGCTTTTGAACATTTGAGATGGTTTTCTCAGTTTTACTGTAGAGCTTATGCTTTTCTTTGTACTCCACTAACAGTTCCAGAAAAGTGCTGATCATTCCACTGTGAGATTATAAAAGTTTGTGAGCATTAGGCCCAATCAATAAACCTTAACATTTCTTACTTCTGCTTCTTCCTCTTCTGCTCTTTTCCTAGGTCTGGTCCTAATAAGTAGTCCTTGACTACTCTAATAGTCTCTTAAAACTAGTTTTCTTGACTCTGTGCTCTCCCTTAATCTTGTTAATTACATGCCCAACTGCAGGATTATTCTAAACCAAATGCTTTGTCAATTCCTCACTCAGGATTCAAAATTACTACCATTTACTAAGTAAGAATCCAAAATCTTCAGTGTAGTCATCCAGGTATATCTGATCTGGTACTTCCATTCCCAGTTTTCCCCTTACTCTTCTCCTAGCTTAATGGAACACTTATTTAAATGTTTCGAAACTCATGTTCATGTACATCCATCTGAAAGCCCTTTCCTTTATCTCAAGAAATGTGTTATCAACGCATTATCTTCTTACATACAAATAAGCGTTATTAATGATTTTAATGTCATTCTTATGAAACAAGTTTGAACCCTTCTGTGCTACAAAGGTATTGTCTGTCCTCTAAAGCCAAACCAATTGTTCATCTTCTTATTAGGAGACTTAAGCCCTTCTGCTTAATTTTATAGCTATTTTTATGGACATCTAATCTCTCCATTTTAGATTACAAATGTATCCATCAAGTCACTTT